>NW_020272979.1:497116-706576 GCF_003268045.1 Sipha flava | reverse complement strand
CAAAACATGTAAGGATTAGTAATGAATAATGATGTCATAATGATAAATAATGAACATGAACCGTTTCATTTTACCTAATTAAATAATAACATTAATTAATTTACTTATCCTATAGGCTATTAGTTACCTATTAATAGGTTTAATGGAATAATAATATAGGTAAATCTAATTAAAAAAATAATTATAATTTTATATTTGTATATTTAATCATTTACTGAACTTATTTATAAAAACATAAAATTGTATCTGAAATATAATGTACCGTAGTTTGGGGTGAATAGGAACAATTTTAACGGTTTTTTATAGATTATGAGCTCAATTTTTATGGTATCGATATCACGAAAACTGTTTTATAAAGATCACATATAGAGAAATATATAATGTACTAAAAATAGAGTTTATAAGGTTCGGGTAATAAATATTGTCATAAACTAGATAGGAGTTGTTTCCAGTGTTTTCCAACTTTCATAAACCGTGAACGTGTATTTAAAAGATTATATTATCTGATTTCTGAGTACAAAATAGTAAATAAAAACGTATTATTTACTGATTTTAGCATTTGATCATCGGACAAAGAATTGCCGACTTTTTAAAATTACTTAGAGTAGGGTATTGCCATAGTCCTCCCCCCAAATTACGCCCCTGGTTTTATTATGAAATTTATAATTCGTACTGACTTAAAAAGTATACTGATTACTTATATTAGTATCGTAATCAGTGGTCGTTTTAGAAAAAATTAAGTAAAGGAGCTCAGTCCAACGATTTAAAAACCAGGGCTTTGCGCCCAAATAACCCGAACCTGTAACACCCATAAAAACCCTTCAAAAATCAAACACTAAAAACCCATATAACCCAAATGATTTTTTTTTTTAAACACCTGAATTAACCAAAACCGGAATAAAATATTGGTTTTAACCCGAAACCCGAATAATTTTTTATTTCACAATCTTTATGTGACATATCACATTTCACATATTGTATGTATTTTTTGTGGTTATTTAAATTTTGTCATTAGTTGTTTAATAGTAAAATTATTATTCACAGGAATAATTTCACAAATAATATACAAAATTGTTAATTAATCTAAATTTTTCCAAATAAAGACAATAGCAATATATTATATTGACAGGTGTGCATGAATGGTACGGTATGTTGTATGTTCAAGTGTAAACAACTGGGATACTATTTTTAAAATTTTCCCAAGCGGATACTTCGTATTATTATAATTTAATAGGTAATAGGTAGGTTTAGGGACTTATAGCTCTAAAATATATACTAATATGCATGCATATATGCTTTTAAAATCATTATAATATGCATTTATATAAATTTAATAAAAAAAAAATGACCACATAGTACACAAAATAAAACGTGTCTATTGGATGTAAATGTGTCTTTAAACTCTGAAACAAAACTTTGTAGTCGGCTACTCGTAAACTGTTATACTTTCGGCATTACACAATGTTACAAAGTACATATTCGTACTTATAAATAAGTATTTATAATCAATGGTATGACGTTTTATGTATGATTCGACGTTGCGTGGTTGCGAGACGCAAAAATAACGACGGAACTGAACTGAACACTAAATAAATAATCTGTTATTCTATATCAACTATTATCTTTATCGACATCCGGTCGATATCCAGATACGGTCGATACGGGTTTATAGTATTATTAAATAATACTATTATAGTATAAATTTTATACTTACACAAAAATTATAACGAGATATGTGAGATAGTTTGCAGATAGCATATTACTGGAAGTATTAAGTACTAATTATTAAGTATATTTTTTTTCGATCGTTTGAAACATGTATATATAGTTATATGTATCTATAGTTTTTAATTTTAAATTTAAAAAATTGTCAAAATATGCAAAATAAGCATAACAATTTTAAAATATGCACTCTCCTACAAAATCTATCAAATATGCAAAAATATGCACATTCAAATT
This sequence comes from Sipha flava, assembly GCF_003268045.1. Classification (NCBI taxonomy): domain Eukaryota; kingdom Metazoa; phylum Arthropoda; class Insecta; order Hemiptera; family Aphididae; genus Sipha; species Sipha flava. Next base: position 704,617 of record NW_020272979.1, on the reverse strand, counting down.
TTATATCTGATATCATGGCATCGAGAAACGAATTTATTTCGCACTCTGCTATATTTAACAATAATTAAAAAAAGTATGCAAATGCTAGAAGTCCCTAAGCCTAGTAATAGGTCTTCTATGAATCATCGAGTCGTTATTTATTGCAATACTGTAAGTCTGAGATAGAATTGATAACTCGCATATGATTACCTAAATTGTTGTTCGCGTTATTCGTATTTGTTCAGTGTATGGCTTTTAGTACATAGTCTATGGCGTGAATTGTCAATTTTTGTTGGTGTAATAATTTCATCGTAACATTTAAAGTACAAATTATTATTATTTTTGTATTACGCTAAGTTCTAGCTGGTGCGTTTTTAGTATTTGCACGCACCACAAACCTTAAACGGAAATGTGGTGAAATTTGTGTGGGAGGGGGACTGAGCATTATTTGCTTATTACACCTATAGAGACCACTGTGCGCAATTATTTATTTCAACAAGGCAATTTACGAACTTTGACAACTTGACATTTTTAATCAACAATTTAAACAAAAAAAAAACAATTAGGTGTCTTTTCTTAAACATTTTTAGAGTAGGTATTCTAAACAGAAATTATTAATTAATTAAATTAAACAACCTATACGGGTATTATTACATATTATTAATATTACATTAATTGCGATCGTTTCAAGTCATGACAAGAAGTTTGTAAAATCTTACGAATTTGATTTAATTTTTATCACAGAATATTTTTTTTTAATTCGGTTATTAAAAATGCATTTTACAATTATAATAATTATTGTATTTTTAGTCACTTAACAATTTTTAGAGCTAGGGGGCTAAGACTTTTACTTTATATTTCTGGGGGGGGGGGGCTTAGTCCCCTTAATACCCCTTCGATTTCTGCTTATGCCACAAACACAAACGTAGAATACAAAATAGTTTGTTTTTTGTCGCATACGATATGCCCACACCAAGAGTAGGACATACTGTTAGTATTTTTAATTTTAATAGATATTATAATTTATAAGCTTCATACACATATAAAATAACCCCCTCTTCCCCGAAAATAAATCAGAGTTACACCATTGCTTGAAATTAACATAATGATAGTTTGGTCTAAAAAAATATTGCACAGTTGTATAAGAAATTGATATTTTATTACATAGGCAGGTAACAAAAAATATAAATATTTCATTAATGGAGGGGGGGCTCAGCCACCCCACTGCCCTCCACCAATGAAAAATAATATTTTTCCTTGACTACTTAACACCCGTAATAACCAATATTAATCCGAATAATAACGGTTATTAACACTCAAACGTTTGTATAATGGAGTTTGAACACCCGAATATATTCAACACCCGAAACCTGAAACCCGAAAAAATTATTCGGGTGCAAAGCCTTGTTAAAAACTGCGTTCCACGTGCGCAATTATTCAACACACTATTTGTCACATGCTTTGCCTACCACTAAGGGCACCCTATGGGGGGGACATGTCCACCCCCTGGAAAGTGTCAAAAATCTTGGAAAATTGTTTACTAGGATCAGAATATATTTATTTAAATAGAATTTAAAAATTTAATTTAATACATGAAAATCTATAATTTGTTTTATGAAAAATCTATTTATTTAGTTTGGAAAATCAGGTTATCAGCTATAAATAGTGATGTGAGTTTGTATTATACAAGGTATTATACACATGGTATAAAATTATTTTATACAGACAGTATAAAAGAAAAAAAAATTTAAATCGTTAGTTTTAGATATTTTTAGTAATTCAACTATTAATTTTTTGGTTGTACTTATAGAATGGATCTCCAATAAAGTACAGTTTTATTATAAAAATTAAAAATATGCAATATTATTGTAATCGTGTTAATTTAGAATTCAGGTGTTAAAAATGACTAAAATCAATTAGGGGCGGATACAGATCAAGATAACGTGGGGGGGGAGGATTTTTAACGGACACACATGCTATAATTAAAATTAAAAATATTAATTTTGATATCGTCGATTAAACTGCAACAGTGCGTATCTCAAAATTTGACAAAGTGAGTTTATTTTCAATATTAATAAAATAAGTGATTACCAGCATTTAAACATCATAGGAATTTTCTGTACGAATTAAAATTAAATATCTAAATAAATTGATAATATTTTTTAATAAAGCGGTTAAATAACACAAGAAACAATATATTAATAAAAAAATAATCAAAAATCTATACTATTAAGTTGAGATTAGTTAGGCTATTTTTTTCTTTTGTCTACTCTTTTTAATTTCTTGGCGATAATCTTAAACTGCAAAGTGGCGCATTCGCATCACAATGAAATGTATCAGAATAGAAATGATTATATTATTTGTTCAAAGCATGGAAATGTAAAAGAAATATTTAAAGCATCTTCAACTGTTAGATCAAATACGTTGTTTTGTTTGCAGTGTTCTGCAAAGCACTTTTCTACTATGTATAGAAATTTAAATTAATGTAAATTTTGATGGGTTAATCCTCATTTTGATTTTAAATTAATAAGCTCAGCTTCTAGTAAATTATTTAAATTTATCATATAATTACTGTAATTATATAGCACTACATACTACTAAAGCTTTAGAGATGTGGCGAAAATGTGTACTAAACCTGTAACGCATTCTGACCGTCAGTTATCAATGCAATTTAGATATACGATAGCTAACCTGTATATCTTAAACCGTGTCGTAATATATAACTGTGATATCCGTATATCACCAAATAATAAATATAAGTGATAACATTATACCAGCACAAGTTTGGTATAAAAAAATAGTTTAAGATTTCCCTATTTACCCTTGAAGTAATTATGTCAAAAACTAAAGTCTGTTACGTTGAACGGGGGAGGGCGATCGCCCCCTTCGACCCCCTCTGGATCTGCCCCTGAAATCAATTAATTGTACTAATATAATATTCAAATATTGTAAATATATGGGTAAAATGAGATAGTATACAACTATAAAAGTATTAAGTATTTTTAAAATAATTTATATTTCATAATTTACAACGGGATTATAACCTTTGTTAAATTCCTTATAATTTAAGGTATTGCAAGGTTCTATACGGTATAATACTGGTACATTACCGGTATAATACGGTATTATACAAAAAATAAATACTGTATTTTAACATCTCTAGCTATAAATAACAATACGTTTTTTCGTTTCTATTCTATGGATAATTATCAATTTTTAAAATATTGTGTATTTCCAGATATACGGTATGTAGATGTGTGTGTGTGTACAACCATAATATTTATATAATATTTGTAAATTAATATTTTAATAAATATAACTAATGTTTTAAGTGTCCAATTTATATTATTAATTAAATAAAAATTTCAATAAATAACTTTTATGGTAAATTGATTAAATAATTATTATTTTATAGTCTTCCAGTTTGATATATATATAATGAATAGTATAATGTAAAATGGTAAGCCCCCGTCTATAGCGTGGATCATACTTATTTATAAATAGATTGATAAATTAAAATGTTGTCCCCCTCTTGAGAATTTTCCTATGGGCGCCCTTACCTACCACACTCCTCTCAACCAACCTTACTTATATTTTGAATACCAATTTTCAGCTACACATATATTTAAATTCCAAATATTAATAACAAATCATACAATGAATAAAGTATATATAAAATTATAACTGTATACACCAGACATTAATATTTATATTTTTTCTGAAATTATGACGTTGTCGCTTATCATAACCACCATATAATCTTTTATTGTGAAAATACATTTACAAATATACCTATATAGGTAGTAAGCGTAAATATAATAATATTTACCATACATTCGAATTAATTTTCAACCAAATATATATTTTGCATGTTGCTAAGGTCGACGTGTATTGTGTGTCTGCATAGAACGGCTCTATCTATAACCGTGTTGTGTATTCACTATTCGATCGAACGTAATTTTGGCTAACATAGGCTGGGCACTGATAAGTGATAATACTAGCGGAACTCAACGTGTTAATATTTCAATTTTTTATTTTTTATTTTGTGAATAATTAATTTTATTACGTAAATGTCTTTTGAATATTTTCAATCGCTGTAAAAAATTAATTCTTAATTAAATGTTCGTGGTGTGAACATCTGAAGCTTAAGAAATTGTTAGAAGAAAGAATATAGAAATTTATTATAAAAATATATTGAATTTAAAACCTTTAAAACTGTTAATTTTTAGTGATACACAGTTTAATGTATCTTTTTTATAGTACATTGTGTATCGTAATTATTAAGCAAGTATAGGTATGCTTTATTTGTTTTAAGACTATTACATATACAATCTATATAACACAACTTTAGTATTAATAGAAAAAACCATGGCAATAGGAAATACTTAATTGTGGTTTTCATTGCTATTTAATACATATAAGATCATAAAAGTCTCGTTTCTGTCCATTAAACTAAATGGTAAATAATGTATAAATTCATTGAAAACTGTTTATCTTCATCATACATTTTACTCGTTGCGTTACGTTTAAATAAAATACATTAACTATTCTTTCAAGTAAAAATAAATAAATAAAAATTAGCTTAAATAATCATAAATATATTATATATAACTAGGAGATATTGACTAGTTATTACATTTTTTATATTAAAATTTAAAAGTTAAAGATAATAATGTGACCGATGAGAACTTTGATATTGTATATATTTATATTAACTATAGTATACATCCTGTGTTAAGTATTTATTTTTTTTATAACATCCATAGTTCAGACCTCATCAATTAATATAGCCTTTATTGTTATTACTAGAGTTCGGATTTAATAGCACCGAAAATACTAAAATATGCGCTATAATATGATTAAAAAAGTCTTAAAATATACTCTATAAATATGCTCTAAAAACAACAAAAATAAGAAAAAAAATATAAGTCAAAATTTTATTAAATGTATTATATTATTTTATGAAGTAATACATTAATAAAAAAAACTAAAATGACCATCTTCTGTTAATAATTTCAAACAATTTATGTATGTGTCTTGTTGTATGTATATCTGTTTTACTTTGAATGAAGACATCGTTTGTATGTAATTGTTTCTCCGTTTTTAAACTTTGATTAACATTAAATTTTTTTTCATTATTAACTTTACATTCTCACAATTTGCAAAATAGAATACTTGCGTCAATCGTATAAACATCATCGGCACCAAACTCAGATACAAAATATCTAATTCTCGAATAGTTCGATGTTTTAACTTTCGGCATTTTACGGTATCCAAACAGAAAAAACATAAAACACAATCGAGTAATAATCGAATATGAAACAAAATCAAAAAATATGGAGAACTGATACTGAAATAATTAAATACGTACGATAGACGACAATATATTGAAGAACAATAATAAAATAAAAATAAATAAAATAAATAAGAGGATATAAATGTATAAATATATTTTATATCACCAGGCTACTTAAAAATAGATTTTAGTAACATGTTAAATAGTAAATACCATATTATTCATCAACTATCAATATAAAACGAAAATGTGGGAATTTTTGGATTCACATAAATTAATATTATTTTTCATTCAATATAAACGAGATTTATGAAAAATACAAAATAAAGCATAAAATCATGTATATTAGCAAAAAATATCATTAAAACTTCAAAAATAGCATTAAAAATCTAAAATACTTCAAATATGCAAAAAATAGTAAAATTAAATTTCTTATTTGGAGTTCCTGGGTAATAACTAGAGCTCTTAAAACACGTGTCACGGAATTCACGTGTACACGTGAAATACGTGTTTATCCAAGTAAAAATCCATTTTCATAATGATGAAAATTAGTAATTTTATGTTATACACTTGAAGTTTTAATAAAATATTATTAGTACAGTATTAAGTTAAAGATATACGTTTTTATTTTGAATTTTACACGTGACACGTGAATTCCGTGAATTCACGTGTATTAAGAGCTCTAGTAATAACACGAATTAATAACTCACTCTGCTATCTCTATTTATATCCTATAATAAGTAGCAAATGCTATAAAATCCGAACCCTGGTTATTACTTAAAATCGATATATAGTTAGCTTTTTTATACATTTCACCCTAAAACTAAAACATTCCTAGCTTCACACAGAATCTAAAAAATGTGAACTATCTATGTTATATCGTTTATAAAAGTTATATCAATGCTATCTAATTCTTCAATCAATTTTTGATCACTATTTTAAATACAATCAATTTTATAGTTAAATTATTTTAATTTAAATTTTTTAAATTTTTAACTAGTTGCATTAATACATTTATTGATTTACAATAAAAATAATTATTGGCATTAAATATGATTATGAATTTATATATCCTAGGATATTCTTACCAGGGGGTAAAACTTTCCTGGGATAATTGTACCGGGGGGTGAAATATGTCTTGGAAAATCTATTATATCTATTAATATTTGCAAGTCTCATGGGAAACTTTGAAATAATTATTGAATTAGAAGGTCTGTCTTGTTTTTATAAAAAAATTATACTTGGTGGGGGGGGGGGTTGAACTCTTAATTAACCCTGTGTTAGCGTTTGTCATCTGATAATAAATTAAAAGATAAAAAAAAAAAACGATGTGGTATAGGGCAGGGGCGACCAAACGGTCGATCGCGGACGATTTGAGTCGATCATGTTAGAATTTATTTTTAGGCCACGTGCACGAAAATTAATCGTGATGGTTATGAACAAATTTTCGATAAAATTCATCTGTATAGTTTTTATCTTTTATTCTGGTTTACAAAAAAATTTTCCAAGAAAGTCGATCTTCAAAGGTGAAGTATATTTTTAGTAGATCTTGGCCGAAAAAAGTTTGGCCGCCTCTGGTATAGGGTGTACAATAGTTATCATTAAAATGTCGTACACTGGCAGCACTGTTGACCCATATGATCGTTGGAAACGTGCGGCACTATCACTTCGCAATTCTTTTTATCAAACGAGTTGCAATTTGCCGTCAGTCAGTTGATCCTCGGTCGTCGTGCTTGTCCTTCGGTTGTTACTCGATTCTACTTAATTATTTCATAGTTTATTACTTTCAACTAACTTCGTATTAAAATTAGACTATCGCTTTCTTCTGTTTTAATGTTAATATTAATTTTACGGTATTATTGTTTTTTATAATTTAACGTATTTATCAGTTAACCGTTCGATATTTAGTCCTTCTCAGAAAAGTTTTAGAAAAACATTTAAACATAATAATGTTCAGTGGGATTTTGTAAAGTGCACTAAAACGCATTCGTTTTAAATTCACAAACAAACGTATGTATAGGTTTTTGTATAGTTTGGGTCTATACAATCTTGGATTTTTACTTATATTATTGTGTTTTTTTTTTTTTAATTTTAAATGAGGGTAAATTCATAATTTTTTATTTGTTTTATATGACTAAGCTTTCTCAAAAAAAGGTTATCCAACATTTTTAAGATTGATAGAAATGCTACCTTGATTTGGCTTTTTTGGTATCAGTAAGTTTATTTGACATCTGTGTAGTTGAGCATTTCTAATATAATATTTTCTTGGTTTATAGTGTTATGAATTACTTTATTATAGATATGATTTAAAGATGAATTATAGTTTCTTATATTGGTAGTAGTTGGTACCCACACAGCAAATAATTGAAAAATGTAAAATTTATGGTACCTAATAGTATTTTCATTGACAGGTTGGAGAAAAAAAAAGTTAATATTTTCAATTTTTTAATCCTTAACGCAAAATAAATTTAGAAAATATTTATGAATATACCTACTTGTATAGTAGATACTGTCAACTGTTTTACGAGGATTATACGAAGATCTATTAAATAGATCTAGTAATAAATAGAGTAGGTAATATTAAATAATTACACTAAGAACTATTCTTAATGCAATTTATTATTATATTTTACTATGAATTAAAAAATACCTCATTCATTTTAACTTCCACATTAAACTAAAGTTTTTAGAACTGTTAAATTTGTATTTTAATATTTTTTTATAATTTGCGCGAGAAAAAAAGATTTTTTTTTAAATTTTAACACAAAAATATTATGTGATTTTGTTGAAATATTTGAATTTTGTGTATTTAGGTAAATACTGAAGAGAAAGTAGTAGTAGTGTAGGAATTAAAAATTTTAATTTTTGTCATATTTTAATATTTAGAAGCATATAAAAACAGTTAAATCATAGTTATTAAAAATAATTTTTGTTAATTTTTAAACATTTCATTAAAATGTATATGTTTTTTTTTTATGTGACCCAAATAAAAATTTTTAATTTTATATGATTTAAGTTTTCCTGATTATTGATTAGTAAATAATGTTATACAATATAATAATATAATATTAGGCTTGGATTTTATGTCTATTTTTAGGAACGGATACGTACAATGAGACCATGGTTTGGCCTGTTGTGTCTAAGCATTGTCACTTTGTGCGTGGGACAGCGTCAACGTCCAATTTATATGAACCAATTTGCTGTACACATACCAAAAGGCTCTGATCAGGCTGAACAAATTGCAGCTAAACATGGATTCAATAACATAGGACAGGTAAATTCAATTTTTCATAACTAAGTACTACAATGCGCTTAATAGCATTTAGTTTTCTTGTTCAAATATCTACAATAGATATATTACTTGAATATGAGTAGAGTCCATAACTAATCATTACTAATGACTTAATTCTTGTTACAACTAGGTTGATGTTATGGTTTATAGATAATTATTTTTACTCTATTCTTTAAATAGGTGTAAAAGGAATAAAAGATTTATTTACTATTCAAACTTTCAATTACAATTTTTGAATGAGAAATGGTTAATTTTTAATCAGTTTTTAATCTCTTGGACATATTTTATTTGAGATTATATGATATGAATTAAATTATTTGTATGAAATTTAAGTTATATGTATAATTTATAAGACTTTTTATTGAGTATTACAATGCCCATAAAATATTTTGTTTCAGTTCTAATTTTTTTGTCTTTAAATGTAATTTTTGTGGTCATTTTGATGTTATATAGTTATTAGTTGTAATACAGTCTTTAATTTTTTAAATATCTGATTATTGATGTTTCTAATTAAATTTGCTTCTTTATTAGTAAATTATTTAATAGTATGTCTAAAAATACTTTTTATATACAATTATAAACTAGGTATGAATTGTGTTTATAATAATTACTATTATTGTAATTACTAATTAAAAAAAAAAATTCAAATATTTCAAACAAATAAATTGGTAATTAAAATTGTTAGGACCTAATTTTTTAGTATTTTTTTAAATGAGAATTTTATTTAGCGATGTGTTATTGATTTTAATTCAATAAAATACAATTGTATCTTATATTGAAATAAATATAAGAGTTTCCTTTTACTTAGTCATCTTGATACTATCTAATTTTAGTAAATATAAAACCTAAGAACATTGAGCATACATTGAGTCAATATATATTATACCAGTTAGTTGTTAGGTCATTTATAACATTTAAAATCATTATTGATAACTTGTTGATGTTACTCGTGTTTTGTGATAAAACATATCATAGGTATTGTTTAGGACTAAGATGCTCAGAACTCAAAATTTAAATACTTATTATGTATTAATTTACTTTTTATGAATAAATTAGATAAATTTATCTTGATTACGTACTAGAATTAGCTATATTGCTTTTAAAATTTTAGTTATTGCAGATCAGCAGTATAATTATAGAATAGTAATTAGTAATTATTATATTCATCAATAAATTTCAAAAATTATTTTTTTGGCTGTACTTATAATATAAAATTTAAAATGAGAATATATCGCAATAACTCTTAAAATAGGTTGATTAGTTAGGTTATCTGAACAAGGTAAGAAAATACCAAATTTCTCGATCCAAATACCCAAACTCTGAAAATTTTTTTATAATTTTTACTTTTGATTTCTTTGATTATGACCCATTAAAACAGTGACTTTATATTATTATAGAATTAAATTGCATAACGGTTATTTCTTATTAATGTAATAATAAATATTAGTAAAATGTATAATCAAACCGGTTATCATGAATTTGTGTAGTCTAAATGACGCGTATGGCTTTTCCCCCCTTATTTTTTATTTCACGTAACTATCGTGTTCCTTGATGGTCATATGTTTATGGTGGAAGAATTTTTTACTTTCTCTGATCATGTCTGATACATTATAATTATTTAGCGGTTATTGCATGTAGAGTACTACTACGTCGGGAGACGTAGGTCGCAGGTCTCCCCTACTATCATCTGGTTAGCTCTTATTTAGATATGTCTGTCAAGTAGGTTAATCATTTAAAGATTCATAAGAATAATTGAGAGGGGGGTCGGTCACTTCACAATCATAAAATGATCCAGGTGTTTTGACATTTCGATTTGTAAAACGATGTCAGCACAACGACATCATATTTTCTGAAGCGATGTATGTTTATTTTTAGGGCGTTTTCTATGCTATAATAAATTGATATGAACATGATATAAATGTATGTACTTATATGATACTGTGTTAAAATTGAATTCTAAAAAGTTATTAGAACAAATCTCAAATTTAATGAAAATAAAAAAAAAAAATACGATTTTAGGGCTCTTCGAATTCCATTTATAGAATAAAAACTAGTTTTAAATTTACGAAAAATATAATAAAAATTATTCAGTTGCTTATAATTAATTTCATCACATGGCACGATTTTATAATTATCAAAGACGTTTTCTTTAATATTAATATAATATTTAATGTTTGAGTTATAAATTGTAGTTTTAAAGTTTAAACAAAAATCATATTATATTAGAAACGAATATTTTTCATACTTGAAAATGTTTGTCACCAGTATCTAATAAGACACAATTCTGTTTTCCCTTGTATGCTATTTTTTATTCTTATTACTCAATTATTTTCCTTTGAGAGTATTATTAAATGTTAGAGAAATAACTTAATTTCCTTGAAAACAAAAACTATTATTTTAATTTTTATCTATACTAAATATAACTTTTTTATTAGTTTCTAAACGTAAATCTTAATCCTTAATCATTTAAATTATTATAATTGACTTATATTTTTGAAATAAATTTCTAAAAATCAATAAAAAAAATATATATAACATATATCTTTTTTTAATTTTTCCTTTATAATGCCTTACTAAGTATAAGATATTTATAGTAACTGCAAATATTTTTTTTATATAAAATCAAACATTTTTATTTTTTTATTATGTTTTATTATTTATTATATTATATATGCAGGATACACTCAGAGACGCAGCTACATAGGAAAGAACCCCGGTGCAGTAAGCACACTAGGTTCCCTAATTAATATTATCTTTTTATGAAAATTCAAAGTATACGCTTCATATTGGTTTTTTAATTATTATGAAACAATAAATGAAAATAATCAATAGATAATTAATAGACATACAAAATAAAAAGGATATCGAGTTTATTACTATAAAACTAATATTGCATATTGTGTGAATTATTATTCCACTTTATTACCGATTGTAACTAAATTACTTCGTATGGTTTAGGAATTTACTGTTAAATATATCAATATTGTTAAATATTTCAAGGAAAGTAGGAGAAAATAACTTTTATTAAAAAAAAAAATACAAAGTGGACTTGCCTGTCGAACAGTTTGCCTTAATGACACAGAAAATTCATCAGACGTTGCATTATTGGGTTATATGAACATAATACGTTGTATTTTATTGAGTTTGAGATTAAATAGTTACATATCTGTAATAATTAATTAAATTATCTGATATTCGCTTAGAGTAAAAATAAAAAAATGAAATAAAAGTGTTGAAACAAAAGAATATATGTAAGTTTAGAATATAAAATGGCAAACAAAGGTACAATGTTAATCTTATATTGTGGATTATATATAAATGCCTGTGAATTATATTTAATGTGCCTTTCATTATTTATAAGCCGATTATTCATTGATGCTATTTTTTAAAAATATTTGTTTTAAGAAGAGTCAATAAACAAATAAACAATAAGTTTGGAAGCTGTGCCTCTTGCACTTAACCGTAGTCTGTAGTCTCAGAAATTTTCAATGACCCCGAGGTCCTGGGATACTGCTTAATTTTTCCCTATGATAATTTTGCCATTATATATACCATACGTTCTCTGTTGATGTTATATTAAGATTTTAATTTTCACCTTAGAAAAAAGGTATTGACATGTTTCCATTATATAAATAATATTTGTATTTAATATAATATATAGATTTATAAAGGTGAAATTTAAATAATATAATTTATATTTCTTATTTCCTATATAAATGTTTTAAATACTTAAAAGTTTAAATAATTTATATCCATTAATAGTTTCAGAATTACAAAAATCAAATTATTATTATTTTACTTTGGTGAATATTGGTATTAGATATATTTCAAACTATTAAACTCTTTTTATTTATTGTAAATGGATTAATATTTTAAATAATTAAAACCTAATTAAAACCTTATGATAAGTACAGTTAAAACCTCAAGAAAAATAATACTAAGTTATAGTATTTTGTGACTGAAAATAAATAATAAAATACGAATGCAATAAAATAATAAATAAACATATTTCATAATTTTAATTTAGTAATAGTATACATTTTAAATAACAACTAAATTCAATGTTGAATATCCATTTTATTTTAAAATTTGTGTCATGAAAAACAATCTATATTATTAGTATAAAGTTTAGCTAATGATTAAATTATAGGAAAAAAACGATGATGGGGAACTATAATTCTTTTTATAAAATGGAAGTAAAATAACTTAGATTTTCTTAAACAGGGATTGGGTGTATTAAAATTAATTATAGATAGTAATTCAAGGGAATCAGTATAACCATTTAATAAATCATATAATAATATAATATTATAAATTATAATACTTCTTAAACTACAATTTGTAAACCGTAGCTGGGATGTTTGAAAATTGGGCGATCATCGTTTTAGCCAAATCTATTTTTACTTGTATTATTGTGATGGCGTTTAAGAATCTCTTGTTTATCTACAGTTCTATCGATTATCGATAATTATCGATATTCGGGATAAGCCATCATTTTATATTGAAGATATACTCGTATAAGATATAATTGATTTTACGTTCAATAATTTCCACGCATTATAAATAAAAATAAACCGAACTATATAATATTATAAGTTATAACTTATATCATGTGTAGTTAGTGTTTGTGTTATCGGGATTGGAGTTCTGTGATCGAATATGTCAGTACTGTGACAACATATCAGTGTGAATCGTGAATATTATTCACTGATGAATATACGTATTTATTGAATATATTATAATTTATTTTAATTATTATATAAGATGTAATATAAAAAAACGATTAATAAATACAACAAACGTAATAGAAGAATATAAAAATTAAAAAATTTCAAGAATGACGTTTTTAAAAAAAGTATGCAACAATTATTTGAAATATTAAATAATAGTTAATTTATTAAAATTATAAAAAATATTTGACTTTATATATATACAAATTTAATTATAAAATTCAATTAAAGTTCAAAAATATGAATCTGAAAATTAAGTCAAACAATTTTTTGAGGGTCAATAAGAACCGCCCCTCTGTGGTGGCCCTTGGGTAACTTTAAATGGTTCTTAAACTATAATTTAGACAGTTATGTAGAAATAAATTTGGTGGAGACAAAAATCGAACATTTCCGTTTTGGCGGAAATAACTGACGCACTGAAAATTATACGAATATCTTGAAATAGCCATATTTAATTTTTAACACAACAATTTAAAAAATTAGTATTTATCGGTCAACACGACTACCATAACAGTTTGGTAATAATAAATTCTAAAAAAACTATTATAAAAACTAGGAATAGTAAATAATTATAATAAATAATTCATCCGAAGAGGAAAATGTTCATACATACAATTTGAAATACCGATAAATGGATTTTTGTGAAATGCGACAGTCAACAAACTAACTACCAACATGCATGTTTACTTTTTTTTAGCACGATTTCATATTATATTTCCAAAATATTTGTTTCTGAAAGTACAACTTAGTTTCGTGGTCAGACCTAATAGTCGTATTTTAAGTAAAACACCATATTTTTGGAAAAAAGACGCAGCATCTTTTTTATTAGATGGTAAATCCTAGATTTGCATTGTAAAACTTAAAATATTTGATGATATGATATAATATGACATGACAGTGGTCATAGCAAGTGTGTTAGAAAATAGCAAATAAGACGTGATGTTACACATGTTACTTATCTAAAATAAATCCCCACACCAATAAGTAATAATAATCACTACTCAATACGTCTTGTTACGTCTCGTAGCTAGGTAGTCGCGATAACCGATAAGTACCAAAAAATTTGTAGTTAGATAACAGTTTGTAAAATAACTAGTTTATAGTTTACTTTATAAAACGCTTTTTTGAAATCTGTATAAATAGAATTCAATTTGGCGCGATTATTATGTGTTATATGCGTTCATAATTATGCTTCATTTATCAAGAATTTTAAATTGATAAATTAAGACAATTTTTTAAAAATTAAAATAAAATAATATAATTCGTCGAAATTGACATTTTGGGTCTGTATCCATGCTATTTTATGCTTATAAATAATTTTTTTTCCTTAAGTTCCTTAATATCATATAAAATAATTAATAATGATATAATGATTATATTACATTTTAATCTTTTGAATATAAGAATTTTGATGGTTTGTTATTAATTTAGTATATGTTAATAAATTAACATTCAACTTTCAAGTTTAAAATATATTGTTAACTTCAAAAATGTTTAAGTAAACATCATATCGTTCATTGTTAATGTATGCAAATAATTATACGTTTAAATATTGATCAAATGCGTACTTTCTATTTGAGCATAAAATTAGTATATAAAACCGATCTAAATTAAAATTAAGTAGTTTGTTGATTTTGGTCATTATAGTTGTAGATGAAATGGTGTACATCTTAAATTTTTGTCGGATGAAACATAGTCATCGAACTGCTTTTGACATTTCGTTATAGACACAAATCAGCATCGCTAGTCAAATTATTATTGTTAGTAATTTTCAAAATCGGGAAAGTGGTTTTTTCCCTGGAGAGCCGGTTGGTTTTTGACAGAGATTAATGGCGTACCGATCATCGTTGATCGTTGAGTTATAATTTGTTTCTTGGCAAAAGGAAAAGGGATTCTTATTCGCGAGTAATTTAAAACAAATTACATTAGTGCTGTCTGGTTTGGTGTGCAGGAGCCAAAGAAAGACACTGACCAAATATAACCAGACCATCGTCGCCATCTCATCGTCATTGCATTAGTTTAATTGTTGTTGCAAATTAGAAACAGGCAACATATTCAAAATGTTAACAACTTGTAATTCGTGTTCTAGATTCAATTCTAAATTGCTTTTATAATTATAGTAGTGTTTCATTGGAATAAACTATTTAGATTTGATGTAAAAGTATTTTCTATTATTAATTAAAAAATGTACAATTAAACTATTTAGTTATTATCAGGGTTGGTAATACCAGTATACGCTTATAAAACGTTTTATACGGTAAACGTATAATATATGCGACTAATAATACCCCACTTATAAAAGTTTTGTTTAAGAAATTTACTCTAAAAAAATTAAAAATACATCCGATTTCAGATAATAAGTTAGGTTTTTAATTTTTATACTTAGTAAAAATATATTAGGTAGTTAGAAATTGTATAATTCAAATTATAAAAAAACTTCTTGTCTGTAATTTTCTTTTTTCATTCTCATTCTTACCTAAATTGTCAATCGCAGTCTCTCTCTTAGCGTTATCTTATTCTAAAACATTCAGGTGTTACGTTGCAATCACGAGACTATGTTTGTTTGTTTACATTTTGATAACAATTGAAAGATGGCGGCATTAGGGAAGTATTGTATTGCAATCATGGTTGTATTTTAGGAAGGGCGAAGGGGTGATCGCCCCCCGTGAATCCATATTTAAGAAATTGATTATATGTGAGAGATACACATTTCAAATTTTTTTTAATGTGGATCATTTTATAACGAAATCAAATTACACGTTGCTGTTAGTATTGAATTAGGCTTTTTGTCGGGTCCATACTTAGTGAAAAATCAAATAAAATACAAGCGTAACTTTCAAAACACAGACAGGTGTTAAAATATAACTACACAAAAGTCGATTCTAAGTAGATCCGGCATTAAATTAAAAAAAAAAAAAAAAATACAATTATTAAGGATTCACTTGATTTAAAAATTACCTAAAATTTAACTTGTAAATGTTGAGCCTGAATTGAAGAAAAAATTTGAGTTGCTTCCCCTTCCATAGAAGTAATTCTAAATACGCCCCTGATTGCAATGAGTTGAAAACTACAAAGAAAAAAGTACCTAACTAATAAAATAATGCTACAGACACGGAGTACAATTTATTGTTATATTTATATTCTAATGTTTTATAAATTAAATACCTTAAAAGTATTATAAATATTACATGTACATTTAATTTACTATAAATATATCTGTGATATAATAATGATAATTAGTAATAATATATTAATAGCGCCACAAATGCCTTTTTATAATTTATATTTTTCTTTTTTATTCATTTTTTATTCTTTTCCGTATTATATGTTTTTCAACAATTTTTGATGAGATTGTTGGCTATAAATTTGATTATGTTTAAAATTAAAATTTATATTATATAATTTCAATAAAATAGCGTTTTCACATAGAGTTCGCTATAACATAAATACAGGTTATTGATTTTATGTTAATTTCTGTAAAGCCTAAAAAAAATAATTATACCTTTGTCTAAAATACAAAATAACACGTTTAATCAAAAGCAAAAATAATTCAATTATTAAGTTATAATATAATATCGTCTTGAAAAATGTACTTTGGGCTGCGGCCCGTATTAAAATAAAATTAATAAATAAAACAATTGTAAAAATATGATTAAAATCGTATTAGGTATGCTTATTTAATTTTGACTACGAAAGTGTGGGTTATGAAAAAAATCGCCTTGTTTTTTTAGGTTGTGATAGGAATCAATATTTTTCAAGATTCTGAATAAATTGAAATTTAGTTAGTGTTTATTTGATTGCTTATTTATTTATTATGCAGTTAAATTTCGAAAATTCCGGAGTTTAAAATCAATTAATAATATCAATAGATTTCTAGTTTTTGAATTATTGAATAGTTTGAGTTATTTGAGTAGGTTTATTGTACTTATCATTAATATAATATAAAATAATAATTTTTAAGAAATATGTAGTATGAAGCTTTTAAGTTACAATAAAGACGTTTTAATGACCCATTTCATTGTCCACTGTTGTTCATAATTAGGCTGAACCATACTTTCTGATAATGGGTCAATGAAGACGCATACGATAGCTGATAAAAACTGTAAACGGTGGGATAAATTAATATTTATAATGCACCTTCCATTGATCGTAGGTACTACTCTTTCTACTACATAATATTTTGTTGTTTACAGTAACATTTCTGTTTTACCAAAACATGTTTTTATTGTTAATGATAGTGGTTATAATATCCATTTAATATTGGTTTCAGTAAATAGCTTGTATCTTGGTGAGGTTTTTACCTTTGATAATATCGAAAACGAATGGTAAAGTCCGGCCTTAAGGGCCCAACAAACTCAAATACTTGGTGAATTCAACTTACTAATGTTGAACGTTTGAGTATTTTTGTTAATCTTTTGTACGATTGTATTAGTTGCTAATCTACCAAACATAATAGGTATACTTAGTTAAATAATCTTTCCCTTTTGGTGTAATCTTATAGACTCAAGTTATTTGTTTATGAAAAATATTATTTATTGTTGTAGTGCCTATAATTCAAGCTGCCATAATCATTGACGACACAGAAAATATTTGAAATTTGTTTATAGTATTTACGATTTTTATGAGTATTACTTTAGTACACTTAGGTACCAATTAGATTACCGGTAATTAAATGTACTATTATAATTTATTGAGCTATTTTTTTGTTGTTGATATTAATTACTTATGTGATAAAAGTATATAAAGTTTGAAGATCAGACCTTAAATATCGTTACTAATTGTTTTCTAATTTTAGTATTTTATTTTGTTAATAAATGGTTTATTAACTATAGTATTCAAATAAATTAGATTAATTTAGTTAGGAATCTTTAGTAGTTTAAACAGAAATTACTCTTTCTTTGTGAATAAAATTGATAACCTATTTTTATTGCTACCTTTTAAGACTAATTTAATTTGGGTCTCAAACAGATCATCTACATCAGCGTTTCTCAACCAGGGGGTCGCGAACACCTTGACATGGGGTCGCGTATCTCAAAAATAATAAATCGCTGATTTACAAAATGTAAATTCAAATCAAATTTTTACCTAATATAGATGGAGGGGAGAATCGCGAAGTGATTGGCCATATTTTATACCTATTTTGGGGGTCACGATACTAAAAAGGTTGAGAAACGATGATCTACATTATTTATACGTAAAAATAAATTAAAAATATTAGCGAAATTAAATTCACACTCGCTATTTAGTAAAATGCCATTATTTCACAGATCATCTTTTTATTATAATTTAGTAATTTCAGAAAGGTTTGAGGGTTTGAGGCTTGTCCGAAGTATAAGAAAAACATGGTTTGTCATTTATAGGTAATATTCTATAAGACAATTAGTGATATTCGTTTTATAGTTATTGTAGAATTATGCATAAAGTAAGAAAGTAACTGAGTGAACATAAGGTCAACACTTATATTGGTCATTGTATTTGTATTATTGTGATTAATATTGTAGTAAATATCATAGATTTTATAATAAAACGAGATTAATAACACGGACAGGTAAATCACTGTAGACTAGGTTAGGTATCATTCTTTCTATTCAAGAACAATTAAGGTAGATATAGACAACATCCAATTGGCAGGTCAACTCTGCAATTTACTTAGTTTAATAACAGATTATACAAAAAAGTTTTATATAATCTGTGGTTTATTCTCAGATAAAATAAAATGTTATCTTTTGTTTTTTTTTTGTAAGTACGTAAGTTGTATGCATGAACATTTTAGTAATATTCTAATGTTCATGGTTGTATGTGTCATTATCATAGACATATTATGATATCTTAATATGTGTATGGTCATTATACATTATAGAATATGTTAGTCATTTATTTTATGTATTTACCTATTATTTTAATTATTTAAAATATTTGACAATGTTTTCTTAAATCTAATATCTATCTTTATTTAATTAAAAATATTAATTATAATCTATGCAGTTATTCACTTTTTAATAAATTACATAACTTTCTAATATTATTTTTCTCATTACTTAGGTTTTATTATAATATGTAAATCAAAAATGTATTTATTTATTTTTATATTAATTTACAAGTATAAACCATTTAATCATTTTTAATTTTAATTAAATTTTTTTAGTATAAGTTCATGTAATTGTTATATTTGTTTAATGTTCAAATTATATATGTTTTAATTCAATTTAACGGACTAAATATAAATATTATATTATACCATACATGTTCATGAAGAATATTTAAATATATGGATATATAGATGGTATATACTGTAAACTATCTCTACATCCATATAGTATTTATATTATATATTGTCTACTTTAATTTTAATTTTATTAAGGACTTGAATAATACGTGTGAATATGATTTGAATATTAGGCTGGAACAAATTTTGATTAATAAAACGGACCGAAACGTATTTTGGATTCGGTAACTTAGTTTATAAAATAAATTATTTTATTCAAACTACAAGTCATAGTTACTAAGTGAATATTCTTCTAATGACGTTAGAAACATGTGTATAACATAACAATATTTTTTTTTTCCGTTACTCTTTGGATCATTTAACAAATATGTCAGTTTTAACATAAATCAACCTATTCATTTATTGAAGATAAACCTACTGAAATGATCGCACGTTTTTTTTATTATAAGTTTTACGTTAAAATAATTAATTGATTATTGTTATTGACACTTTTAATTTATAAATAAAAAATTCAGTACTAAATAAAAATTGTTTTTAATTACTTGTTTATAGAATCTTCATGTTAAATGCGTGTATGTGTAAATTTTAGAGAACATTTTGAACTGCAATACTCTCATTTACTCAAACATTTTCGTATAATCAAGATAATTAATTTCAATCTCTTGTTTAGTAAAACGGTCAATTTTGTCTTGTTAATAATATAAATACGTAAACTTTAATTGTAATTCATTACAATATCTCGAACTATATCTCGTGATAATTTGTTCAAACACTGTTTAGTATCATATAATTTATATAATATTTGAGTAATTCTCTTGACATGTGTAATGTATGTATTATTACTACGCATAGTTATTAATACAATTCGTATCAAATAGTAAATATGTAAAATTACTTGTGAATTGAAAAAATAAAATGATTATTTTAATTAGAAAATTATATGATAAATTTAGCAAAGCTTAGTTTGAATTATCGTTGCTTTTAAATTGAAATATATTTATAATTCAACTATAATTATTGTCAGAAATATTTGATTAATGCAATGTATTTGTTAAATAATTAAAGTCAAGTTAATAACACTATTTATGTAATTCCATATTTCGGTTATTTTATATTCATAGATGGTTGTAATTGATTGTAATTTAGAATGTCTAATTAAATTTCAATACAACTGTTATTTCGAAAAATCTCTTAATTAAAATTAATTATTCTTTTTTCCTAAAAATAATACGTTTTTGTAATATACATTAAATAAAAAAAGCTCAATTCGATATTCATGAATATATATAAGTTGAATTATATTTTAAATACTTTTTTTTTATACATTTTTAAATATTTATACAATAATTGATTTTACTAGTCATTTAAATTGGTTTTTTTTATATTTTTAGTGAAACTATAATGGGTTATAGGGGTTAATTATAATGTTAGTTTTAATTTTTTGTTTTCTTTAATTGTAAGAAATTTTTTTTTATTTATCAATTCATGGAATATAATTTACGTTCAATAAAATAGTTTTAATTTAATTTTAAATTGAGAATGTAATAAAATCAACCAATATTAATTGATTATTTTTATTATTTAATTGTACTATATGGTTAGGTAAGGTTTTTATTGATCTTTTGAAAACACTATTAAATTTTGATTTTTGTAATTTTTTGTTGTTTTTAACTGATAGAAGTATTTTTAAAGTACAATTTGGAATTATTGTTAGTTACTAATATAAAAAACATCTAGTAAAAAAGGTAATCAATAAAAAAATATTATTTTGTTTTAATGTATAAATTAATGTTTTAGGTGAGGGGTTGTATGGTAAAAATTTGTTCTTACCAATTAACGTCTTCAAATAAGATCTTTCTGGCTTTCATGTTACGTAACTTGTGCCCAAGGTCAAGCGAAAGTTATTCTAAAACTTTAAATTCGATTATGTATACAATTAGGAAGTTTCCGTTATATCAAATGAATTTTACTGATAAATTTGGATTAGTCGTACACTGATAACGAGGAGTTATCACAATAAATTTATAGTCAAACGGATGTTATAATAAATAGCCACTATAATGTGTCTTTGTAAACCTGTTACCCTAGTCCTGCAGTTATTACAGCATTATTATCACATTAATATATATGCACTAGCCTTCCTTGAAATCAATTTATCATACAGCTATATTTGTGAATTCCGTGCAAAGTAGTTTGGTCTTTATAATAATGATGTGTGTAATTAATGATTCAATAATTGTAATTGTTAAAATTAACTTTGTGTTAGGATTAAATGCTTTAATAATGAGTTTTTACTTACTATCAAGTTGAATTTCCGATAAAATATAATATCGTATATCAATATAGATGTAAACAATTCGTTGAAATGATTAATATTATTTCTGTAGTTGTTTCAAAATTATATTTCCATCTTAATTTTTTGTTGTTATTTTATTTGAAATTGTGTTAATCAGATAAAATGTTTTCATCGACTAATGTATTCTAATGAATTCGAACGTAATATTAGGCAGATCAAATGTTGTGGTCACAATAGACATGAATATATTTCTTATGAATAAATAAAAAAATAATATTTATTATTTTTTATCAGTTTTTATTCTTGTATTTTATAATATTTTAAGATTTATTTGGGTAGTCGTAACGAAATTTTTTTTTTTTTTGTAAAATTATAATATTGTATAACATTTCGTGATATTTTACGTTTGGAGAATGTTTTTTTTTTGTGAAACCCTGATCGTTTTATTTTTAATTTTGTATGTTTTCGTAGCAGTAAAATAGCTTAATTTATAAAAAAAATAAACAAATATTTGGTGTGTAAAAATAAATAAATAAACGAATAAAATTTTAGTCTGGAGTATTGTTATATTTATAAAATTCAACTTGACCGGTTTCGAATTAAAAATGCAACATCAAGTATATAAAAAGTTAATAAAATTGCGATTGAATATGAAGATATAAAATCGTAACTCAACTTTTTTTCATATTCAGTCGCAATTTTATTAACTTTTTATATACCTGATGATGAATTTATAATTCGGAACCTTTCGAAAAAATGTTCGTTCTTCACAAATATAACAATACTCTACGCAGAGCTTTTATTTATTTATTTATTTCTGTATATAAACTATTTGTATATTTATTTATATATTATTTCACGACTGTTAACTTTTCAATCATTTTTAATTTTAATTATTTTATACTTTTTTATTTTATTAAAATAAGTTGTCCTAAAAATTATTAATTACTCTTGTGTATTTATAAATAATTTTATTATGGGGAGGCATAATTAAATCGAACACCAAAAAGTATATTAAAAAAAATGTATTCTTAGCAAACAACTGAAGTACACACTTTCGTTGTCAAATAAAAACTGAAGTCTTCGCAGTTATTTGATTGCAAACCTTGTTATTAATCGTTCGATTAATTTTTTCCAAGGGAGGGGCAAATACCACGTCATGCTCCCTCATCTGGGTGCCTAGTATATATACATATATATGTAAGTATTAGTTTTTACTATTGTTTATTACGATTTATGATCTCTAGTTTATTTTTTCGTTTTAATTAAGATTGATTGGTTTATTTTTTCTGCAATGAAAATTAATTCTTAAATTCTATGAAATATAGTGTGTTGATAAACAAATTTGAATGCGCTAAAAGTATAAAGTATTACACGTGTACAAAGAAATCATAATTTTTATTTACGTTAGAACTCTTGAAACAAGAACTATTTATGAATCTTATGCTTAATGTTTTATGTGGTTTTGGGACTTCATGTTATTGCTAAATTTTCGCATTTTTGCGAGCACGTCTGGGAACAGTTGTTATTCTGGAAGATCCTTTATGATTATGTTATTCTGACTTAAATATGATTTTCTCTTATGTTTCAGAGTTATATAATTATTTGATGAATATAAATAAATATAAGAATTTATTTTGTTGGTATAGTAGTTTCGAATTGATTTTATTTGTGCTCTAAATATATAGAACCAAAATAATAGAATATCCAATTTTTTATTCAAAAGTGTTTATAACTTATATATGAAATATGCATTTATAGTGTTTTCAAAAAGAAGTTGAGTCAGTTATTTATTTTATTTATATATAAATCATAATCTTATAAGATTAAAATAAAAATCTATTCGAGGCTTAATTATTCCTAGTTAAAAAAAAAATTATTCAAATCTTACGTAGTTAAATAAATATAAGTTTTAATTTAACAATTAATATTTGTTATAAACTTAAAATGTCAAAATTTATAAAAACTATTAATTTTAGCTCTAGAATTTAGGTGATGTTTTTATTTTATATAGCTAATTACAGTTTATTTCCAAAATTGTAACCAATTTATCTCTAGTACATTTGAATAAAATACATTTTTTTTAATTTGTATTTGGTGGTTGCAGTACAAATTTATTAAATAGATAATTTTTATTATATATATGAAATATAATAGTGTTATGTAATTATTAATTTTAATATATATAATTGATATTTGGCAAAACTTCTTATTTAATTTACTTTTATATGTATTTTTGACTTACGTGTTAGAAATTTGTCCTTATATTTTATAGTTATAAGTTATTATATTGCGTATAATATATTAATTTTAGTATTCAATTAGAAAATGTTATCAAGATGTTTTTCTAACAGTCATGTTAAGTCAGTAATTCTAAACAAACTTTTCGTCCACAACTTCAGATTTCATGTATAATTGTACGTTTATTTTTAGAGCTTAAAAATAATTAATTTTATATTCACAGTTACTATAAATACTAGAACCTTAAAATAGTTGTTTTATTATATTTATATTTTTAGTTACAATTATTATAATTTATTATAATGGATAATATATATTAAGACAATTTATTTACGTATATTTTCTTTAAAACTTGTATAAATACAATTTTATTGTGTTAATTGGCAAAGGTTTGTTAAAGCTAATTATATTATTTAATTGACTATTACATTTTATTAGGTACATACATATTATTACATATTTAAGTAAAATAGTGTATAGAATTAACTTTTATAAAGGATGAAGTATGTTGTTTTATATAGAGTAATTATATATGTATCTTAATTGGTGGGTAATTTAGACTTAATTTTAAATCTTCCATTATTTTAGTTTTGATTATTATTATTAATTTATAATTTTAGTGCACATATATATTCGTTTATAGTTTATTGTAAGTCTCAAGGTCTTTACATAAGTTACAAGTACACCATTACGTGTTGTGAACAACCAATTCTCGTGTTCTAGTTGAGTGCAGGGCTATAGGTAGCAACCAAGGTCCGCGTTTATTCAGTTCCCGGTGAAATGTTAGTGTGGTTTTTGAGAGCAAGGAGAAATTGTTTAGTTTGATTTTTTTCGTCAGCTATCTGAATTGTGTAATTTCGTTGGGCATAAAATGATACGTATAATGTTTTAGTGACGTGATGAAACTCATTAATGGCATGTCTGTTTTATAGGTATTCGGAAAGAAAAGAAGAATAAAAATAAAATGACTAAAAATATGAATCATCATAATTTTTATCTGTGCAATATGTATTTACTAATGACTTTATTCCACAATTATTTTACTTAATATTTATTATAATTGAAAACTATTTTGAAATTAATTTTGTTAAAGATTGTTTAAATGTAGTTTAGATTATTGAATTAATTAAAATATTTAAGTTAATCCAAGTATTTTTTCTTTCATGTATATGGTATTTCGGTTCAACCATCTTTTTATTGAAAATCCTATTTAACTGATCACCTCTAAATTCTCTTAGATAAGTATTGCATTTAAAAAGTTATTTTACAGTTATTTTTTTTATCTATATGAATACTTATTAATTAACATTTTTTTTAGTATTATAATTTTATGTTTATTCCTTTATTTTATAAAAATTAATTGTAAATTGTAAAATTGATGAAAAAATAATGAAAAATAATAAATAAATAAATAATTATTATTTTCATTAATAAATTTATTAGTTATTAATCCATGAATGTTAATAATAATAATAATAATAATAAATTATGTTTAGTTTTAGTTTAAGACTTATTGTGATGATTATTTTAACTTTTTGCCGTTATATATTATTTTTATCCCAAATTTATTAAGAATTGAATAGTATTTGTTTGTATTAAGTTCTCAATTACCTACATGTTATGTTATGATGGTAGCAAACTATTTAAAACATGAATCAATAATGTTAAAAACTGAAAAATACGGATTATGTAAGAAAATTAATGTGTAAACGATTTAGAGCATAAAGTATTGTTGTGACCACATGATATTTATGTAATGGGGAATAATTCTGAAGTTTTGTAGTTAGGTTTTACAATAATGTGGTAAATCAGTGATGGAGTACCTGAGTACGGGTCAGATGATGTACGTGTTGTGCATTAAATAAAAGACTAAACAAAGGTTTTATTTGAAAGGATAAAAATGATAAAGAGAATTTGTGATTACCGTATGGATGGGTTAAAAGTTAAGAAGAAACAAAGAATACTTTATTAAATTTTATTATGGTTGTTTATAAATTACTGAAAATAATTAATTCTTTTTTTACTTTTTAATGCCTTACAAATAAATATGATAAACTGTGATGTTTAATTAACTAAGCATAGTATCCTAGCATATTATATTGAACTTAAGATAATATTATAATATTTGATAAGATAATTATTTTTTTTGTATTTAAAAATGGTTAAATTAATTAATTTTTAAATATATAAATAAACAGTTTTTATATAAAAATAAATAAGTGCTTGGAAAAACCGATGATTAATTATTAATTAATAAAACGACAATTTTTATCAATGTATTCCTTGCTTTAATTTTTTCATAATCATTCGCGGTTTTATTGACTTTGTATGTACCTGATGATGAATTTTTAATTCGAAATTGGTTGTACATTACGTATATAATAATTTTCCAGATTAAGCTTTTATTTATTTTTTTTTATCTATAAATTATTTATTTATGTATTAATTTACGAACATTAATATTTTACTAACTTGTTTTATTTTATTTCTTTATGATATTTTTAAAACTGAATAGTTATTAATTCATAAGTTGTAATTAAATATTATTAAATTTGAAGTTAAAAATTAATTAATTCTCATAATATATTGTTTGAAAACAAGTGACAAAAAAGCATTATATTTCATTAAAAATAATTTATACATTAGAAATTAAAAGTGAATAGTTATTTACATCATTGACCATGAAGGTTTTTTCGTTCTGATTTCTGGTTTCAAAATTAATCCGTATCCTAACCGGTTTCAAGATATTTTTAATTATACCCTATAACCATAGATACATATAGTATATATTTACATTATACGTCATAAATATCCTGTTTAAAGTCATTGTAGTAATGTTTTTAATATAAATTTGTATATATCTATGTATATTTATTGTACAAAATGAAAGTAATTATTTTTTGAACAAATTGTTAAATACATATTATTTAAATAATAAACATGATATAAACTACTGTAATCCAGACAACAGTCGTGGTAAAAATGGTGAGCAAAATTTGAATCCGTGAATCAAGAGAAAAAAAAAAAATTAAATATGTCTGGTAATGACTATTCCCTATTCTCATTATGTAAACCAGCTTTAAGAAGGTCGGGAGATAGTGATTTTTGCAAGTCACGCGTATAAGATGAAGGTCGATTATGGGTGAAAAACAAAAGGAAGGAAACATTTGAAAAACACCCTATAGCTTATTTTAAATGGGTCTGAATATTTTTGTCGTTATAGCTTATAGCTGTTAGTACATAATATTTTTCAACTTTAAATCTATGCGTGTACGCTTGTGTGTTGTGTGGTGTACTCATTTTATAATATGACCTAGACTTCATTATCTGGATTGATTAGCTTATAGTAATTGTGCGGGACCATAACAATAAAATTACCATATGACTATCTGACTATCTCCTGTTCTTGTAATCATACATGTCTATCGCGTTTCTCGTGTTGTTAACTATATATTCAACTATATTGTGACCATAATGATGGCTATGTAATTACTAATTACAATATGAGTAAAAACAAAAAAAAGGAGTATTGCGGTTGTTTGTCAGTAGTCTTCTAACACATTCAATTTGTAAAATTAATCGAAATCAGGTTTTGCAAAGATCCAATGTTGGTAAAGAAAATAGAAAACAAAGGAGTATTTTTATCGTAAAAAAAAAAGATGAATGTAAGTCATATAGAGAGGAGTAGGTATTGTTTTTTAACATTGCTCCTTTGATGTGAAAATGCCTTTTTATGTCTATATTGTTGTTTTGTTCGTATCGTTTATGTCAAAGTACTTTAATTAAAATGAATGTACTACCTAGTGGAAAAGATGTATCATGGAGTAAGGTTAGTAACAATTTTAAGAATGTTTTTACATTGAATATACGTAACTTAAGTTTAAAAAATTAAATTATTTTAATCATTTTATTGTAATATTATTAAAATGTTATCATTAAAGAAAAGACATTTTGATGAAATATTATTTTATTGAAAAATATTTCTTTTTCAGTATTTATATCTTCTGGTTTAAGTTGTGTGTTGATGTTTTGGATACATTTCAGATTCCAGCATCTTTTGAGGATATGCTTATAGTTTTTTTTGTTCTCAACATGGTAATGAAGTTGTGTATGGTCATAGACATGAATATATTTGAAAAAAAAAAATTATTATATTAAGGGGCTCCCTATAGTATTTATTTAAGGAGTAACATTTAGGCAATTTCTAATCTCATGTTGCCACCCGAGATAGTTTTAAATGATTATTTGTGTGTGTGGTGTCAATGCGGGTACTGCTTCTTTCCGTACCATCATCCAGGTAGTCGTTCATCGTAATCGTTATCGCAGTTTACCTTATTTGTTGAATAAAAAAAAAAAATGATAAATAATATTAGTTTATCGAAAATTACCCATATTTTTTATGTACAACAGTATTAATAAAAAATAAAAAATAGCTGTAAATAGTTTGCAAAGTAATTTGTACTATTTTTGTTTAGTTATTCAAATTTAGTCGTCATATTAATAGGAAAAAATCATCCTGTATGTTAGAGTATAAAGTATATAAATCATTGAATCTCGGTCACCTTTACGACAAAAATATGTGGAACCTAACATAAAGGCTGTAATATAAAACAAAAAAAAAAAAGGAAAACAACAAATTCAATTTAAATTTTATTTTGTTTCGTTTTAGCCTAATAGGAAAAAAAGAAAATTCCTACAAAATACGAACTCTGATAATCACAATCGGTGAAGGCAGGGACGGATCCAGAGTTGGAGAACTGTGGGTAAAGCTATTTCAAGAGGCCATTTATTAGGGATAAAACTGAATTAGAAATTAATATTTTGTAAAAAAAAAAAACACAGTATGCTCATAAAAGTGTATAAGTGTATTTATTTACATTTTAGAATTAGTGATACCACCGATAATGACTTATTTACGATTAATAAATATAATCTAATTTTATCAGCGCAACAAACGTACGGAATAAAATATGATTTACTTAACTTTCTACTAAAATTATATAATTTAATATACATTATGAATTGAAAAATTTAAAATTTTGAATATACATGGCATTCATTTTTCAAGTAACTCCGATGAGCCAACTGTCCAAGAGTCCAAATCTAGGTCTAAAAACAAAAAAAAAATTTCCAAGAGGCCAATTTTGTCAACAAATATTAACTGTGGGTCAGCTGATCCCCTGAACCCCCCTCAGATCCACCAATGATCGAAGGTAATAATAACGAAATTTTTTGTTACTGCACTGCATAGTATGGGTTTAAAATTCGGTAAGAACTTTACTAAAAATATGAACATTCCGTTGACTTTTATAAAATTAATATCATAGATTTTATGAAAGGGTTCACAGGTATAACACAAAAAAAAACTGGCGAAGTTTACATTAGATCTTTTATTACCTTTTTATTCTAGTGGACTTCACAATCACTCAGGTTTATAATACCATTATCAGGGCACGAAAATAGAACTATTTGCTAATATTATTATAGGATACTATGAAATATCGTATCTAATTATATTACACTGTTATCTTGACGCGACGCGATAGCAGTACGGAGGGCTCTCGCATGCACTCGCACACGCATTTCAGTAACATTTTATTGAGATCGCAAAAAATGTTTATTTTTCACTCTAACATACAATTCTAATTCAAACAAAGCATTGTAACTATTATCTCGATTTGGATTTTGAAAAACATTCTTTTTTCCACAACATGTACGAGGGATCGATAGATGTACATTTTAAAAATTGTATTTATATAATTAAATATTTAAGTTTGAAATTCTGTATTTTTTGAATTTTCAACAATATTTATTGCAATTTAAAAACAAAAATTATAAATGTGGCTCGATCGTTTCCTTGTACATATTACGGAGAATTCGTATATTTTTTCAGAATGAAAATCGTGATAATTGTCGACACGTAGCGTTGGAATTAGAAACTGTAGTTTTTGTTAAAAAAAGACGTGTTGGTAAGGCTCCTTAATTCATGAATTTAATCATTTTAAAATTTTTAATTTAATTTTTTGATAGAATACTTTATTGCCTATCTGATTGTTTGATCATATTTTTGCAAGTGTTTATGTTAATGTTTACGATATTTAAACATGTTTTAAACTAATAATATTTTTGAAGAATACAAGAATATAAGAAGTTTTTTTTTTAAATATTAAAAAGTTGAATACAAATTGAAAAAAAAAAATGTTATTTTGTGTTAGATCATTTAGATAATTTATCGTGCATTTTACTTGACTAAATTGTAATAATCTTAAATTTTTTTAATACCACATACTACTACGTGGCACGTAGGTATTTTAAATGATTTACCTGATGATTTATTATGTATATTGCAAAGATGGAGTGATATGTATTATGTAATTTTTGATAGTCAAGCGTTAAATTGTGAACAAATTATTTAAAATTATATTTCATAGTCTTTTTATAATTTATTATAATATATTATAATTTTAATTTAGTTTATTTTGCTTAATACATTAATTTGATTTTCTTTATTCGGCTTAATATTATGTAATGCCGTTAAATTTGTTAATACTAAATATAGTTTTGAATGTATGTAGTAATCATTATAAGTGAAACTTTTGAATAACTGGTTTGTAATTTATTTTGAGAAGGTCAAGGTTCATCGTATTTAAAAGTGTATATAAATATGTTTATGTGTATAAAAATGTATACTACCCATACATATACATTTATTTATACACAGTATATATATATATATATATATATATAAACTACTTGATTTACCCGGTGATTCCTGGGAAAATAATTGTGATTTTTCAATTCCTTAGGGTGGAATTGGCTGTGGACGAAATGTCTTATAAAGTGTAAACCACCAAAAATAACGTTTAAAATAAAACGCTATCTAACAAATTTAACTCTTTAAAAAAAAAAACTATCAAGATATATATTCAATTATTTTTCGAAAAAGCTCTTACAGGTCTGTTGTGTTTATTAAATCGTAATCATACTAAATTTAAAAAAAAAAAAATTATGAACTTCATATAAAAATAATTTTATATGAAAATCTTTAGACGATGAATAATAAAAAAAAATAGTATTCGTGATTATCACAAAGATAATAATACGAGTATAGTTATAACATAACATTTTATGTTTAACATATAGTTTAACACTCAGTTGATTATCTATCCGAATACCTAGATTATTAAGTTAGGATATTTTGCGATACTTAATGATTTTTAGTGGGATTGATTTGTTACGATGCTGTACGGTTCTGTTCACTTATGGTTGATTTTTTGATATATAGATGTTATTACCTTATCTTCAGAACTAGTTTGTTTGTATTTTTTTTACAGTTTGTTTTATTTTCATTTCCTACTCTATCTGTTCATCCAGTACGGCGCTTTTTTATTGGATGTACTGTATAGTTTTGCCTATGATATGGTAATTACCCCATGCGGTGGTAATATAATCCACTTGTGGTTATATAAAATAATCACAGACTTCAGCTGTCAACTATTCTGTGATAATATAATAAGTTATAATCATAACCGTGATTACCATTACCAGTTATCACGTTTACATCATTCGTCATGTAATCACAACTAGGTATTATCCACCATAGATATATTAATAGAATAAAAGCTTTGTCTATATTGAATATTTATATTTTATAATCCAAGTTGTGATAGTTTTCTTTGTCACGTTGCAACACACACATGCACAATTAGTGTATATAATGTATACAAATATATTATAATTTATTAATAAAGAAAAGAATGAAAATCAATTTAACAGCACAATTAATTGTAATAGTATTTATTATTATTTATAATAATAATAATAATATGAAAATTAAATAATAATAATAGTATTAAAAATAATAAAATGTTGTTTAACAAGGTAGACATGTGAAGAAAAGTAAAAGTCAAATAACAAAAATATTAATAATGAGATTGACAAAAGAAATAGTAAAAGGCCACTAAGACGGCTAAAAGCAGCAACTTGCCGATCACTCGCGGCGGTCGATACATCATCCGCGAACGCTTTGTAAAAGATCGCCGTTTCCTAGAACTGGTTCTTTTAATCAATCGGGTGTCCCGATTGATAATCGAACCTACGATGATACCAAGGCAAAGGGGGTATGATCGCGGTATCCGTGAGATACGACCAAGTCATATATTTATTAAAAAAATATAGTTAAATATAGTAAGTTATTACATTATTGTATTTGTTCTAATACATTGTTTGTTTATTCGTTATACAATAAAAATTATATTTTATAATCTAGACTTATACAAGTTCTATAAAAAAAATTTAATAGTGGTAGTAAAGTAGTATATGTAGTCAGGAGCGGATCCACAGTTGGAGAACTGTGGGTTAGGCTATTTCAGGCCATTTTTAAGGTCTGAAACTAAATTATAAGTAAATACCTTGTTATAAAAAAAAAACATACTATGGCAATATAATATGTGTTTTCAAGTTTATTCATAATTATCATTGAAAAAATTAACATTTATATTTTGTGGAGTCTTACATGAGGTGTGGCATAAAAGTGATTTACTATACTATACAATTAAACAAGTGACGTTATTTAGGAGAAGGGGTGGAAACTGTGGCAATCGGCCCAGTATGGTATTAACTTTAGCAAATTCACTTAAAAAATATGAGAAGTCTTCAAGAGGTCAACTTTGTGGACAACTATTAACTGTGGGTCAGCTGACCTCCTAAACTCACTTCTAAATTCGCCTCTATATGTAGTATTACGATATTTATACTCCCGAGCGAAGCCAGCGCGTAATATTTCTAAATTCTAATGTGGTATTCGGGGTGGTGATATTGATATGGTATGTGTGGTAATTGTGGTAATTTTGTTTTCATGAAATGGTAGTATGACATTTTGAATTCGGCAACACTGGTACTGTATTAACATTTTGTGAAACACTAAAATTTGAAACATCAAAATTACCCTTCTTTATATTCCCAATTTTAATTTTTAGAAAATGTTTCTTTATCGAATCTTTCATAAAAATTTAAGCTGTAAAAATGGATAAATTCTCCTTACTGTAATCAATTCGCAAATATCTGCACAGACTAAATTAATTGCTATTTCACGAGCATATAATCTGTAAAAGATAAGAAGTTGTATAATAGTTGATCGAATTGTCAGGCATATGAGCAGAGAGAGTCATACGAAATTTAGTATCTAATTTAGTATCTCCTGTCACCTTTCTTAATCATTATATAAATAACATGAAATTGATCGAAAAAAAAGGTGGTACTATTTTCGATGATAAGAATAATTATTTGAGTTGTCAACGGGCCGTTTACAATGATTCCTTCAGTTAAATTTCAAAATATTTTTAATGCTAATATTAATCTAATTATGCAATCAAAATTAATCAGTTTTAAATTTTCTTACTCTGTAGAATTTTACAAATATAATTGTACACTTAGTACTTCGCTTATTATTTTTAATCTTAATCTTAGTTGGTAATTTTCAGTCCCCTTGTTTATTATAATGTACATACTTTTGAATAATTTTTCATTTAAAAATGATAAAAGTAAAGATAGTAAGTAAACATGATTTTGATATCGATGAATTCGTTAAGTTATGGAGAGTTAGAAAATATATTAAATATATTCTGGAAGTGTTACTAAATCATAGGCGGATATTTGGTTTCATCTGTGGGGGGTTTAACATTTTTTTCTTATTCGTTAGCGGAAACAAATATTTTTAGTCGCTTCCGACGCTTCCACCTATTAACTGTAGTGGCTATTCCTGCTTGATTCCAAACATATATATTGGTAATAGGAACATAAAAAATAAAATATTGAATAGCTACTAAATTATTTTTTTTTTTAATTGTATATATCTACTTTTTTTGTGGAAATATATTAACAATTGTTTCAGTATTAATAGATTTAGAAATTTATTTTTCAATATATAATATTGATGTGTTTTTGAACCTTTCCTGCAGCATAGAAAATTGAAGCCAAGTTTTTATTCTACGCATAGCCGAAAAACTCCTTTCACAAGTGGAGGAACTTATAGGAATTGTTAAAGCAACTTGAAATAGTTTATATAAATTATGCTAAGTCTGTTTTGTTAAAACCTTTTTCACATCATTTAAAGTTATATAATTTTCATCAGTAGACTACAATATACAATTCTTTGCCACTTATATTTCTGACTGTAATACATCTTTAGATACATTCATCAAATCCTGAAAAATATACAAAATACAGGTTCACTTTTAATAAAACTAGAAAACTAGAGCATAGGTAAGTAAAAATTAATTTTCAGAAACCGATACGATTTATAATTATCTATAAAGAAAAGACTTTCCTCAAAGTTTAATTGAAATAATTGATCAATTAAATTTTTAAAAGTCATCATCACACCTTCAATAATATTTTTAGATTCCCTTAAGGTTGCATATTTTTCTTGAAATTTGTTGAAAACAATATTAATATTAATTAATACTTTATGATAGATAAACAAATAAACTATAAATCCTCCACTTTTTAAATTTGTTAATATACCTAAGACAAAGATATTGGAATTTATATACGAGTACTTTGAATCATTAATTATTTCTTATTATATTATACCAATTGCTTCATTTACTCCTATATCATCTTCATTATCAATTTCTTCTTCTAAAGCTTGAATAATTGCTTTATAATTGTTTTTAACAGACTCTATATTTCGATAACGGCAATTCCATCTAGTGTCACTAAGTCTTATCATTGTTGTATGTTTTATTCCTAGTTTAGTTTGAATATCAGTTAATTTTTGATTTTTTGATGGATGAGAAAAATATATGTACAGGGATTCTAAAGTGTTGAACACATGCCTTGTTTCCTAATATTAATATAAGTAATAAATAAAATCATGAAGATCTAAGATGTATATGCATATTCATTACCTTTACATATTTAAACATATCAATTACAATGAGGTTCATTGTAAGAGCCATACAATAGGTATAAATAGCGTAAGGATATTAATTTTTTATTTTATTTTGTAGTCCGTTAAATTTCCCAGACATAACATTTATACCGTCATATGACTGAGCAACTATTTGTGGTTTAGAACTAAGTTTACACTTTTTCAGGTACTCTAATATGTAATGATATAAACTTTCAGCATCCTGATTCTAAGAACAATCTATAAAACCGAGAAATCTCTCAACATCATTTAGAT
The DNA here is from genome assembly GCF_003268045.1 of Sipha flava. Classification (NCBI taxonomy): domain Eukaryota; kingdom Metazoa; phylum Arthropoda; class Insecta; order Hemiptera; family Aphididae; genus Sipha; species Sipha flava. Next base: position 669,369 of record NW_020272979.1, on the reverse strand, counting down.
TTTCAACATACCTTACACATAATGCCATTTGTTTTTGTTTGTAACACCTATAAATTAATTTAATAAAAATAAATATAAACCTAACCTTTAGATTCACTATAAACACTCAACTATAAATTATAATATACTTATATTAATGATTATAATTAAAAAATTATAAATAAAGCATAAACACAAGCACAAGCTTTTTCGAATTTCTAAAATCAACTAAAAAGCTATCTTCAAAATTGCCACTATTTCCAGTACTAAAATGTCTACAAGCAAAGAAAAAAATTGAATCTTTTGATATACTATATTCAAGCCATTCATATGTTTTGTAATGCTTATGATTGAAAGCACGATTTTATTTACCAAATTTAGTTAGTGGATATGACTGCAATATATTTAATTTAAATATAATATAATAACTTAAACTATGTTAAGTGTTTACCTACATTTGTGCTTACTATTAAAATTGGTCGCATAGAGTCTGTTATTAAAGTTCCCAAGTCGGAAATGACATTTTTATCTACAATATTTTCAACACTTTTTTGTGTAGTTATATCAATGTCTAAACCAATATTTAAATCTTCATTTTCAGATTCTAGTGTTGTTGTCGACGAGGAATTAGTAACAACTAATTTTTGTTTTTTAATATTGAAGACATCAAATATTCTTTTAGACATTATTGAATTAATTACAATTTAAAATTTAAAATTAATTGATTAATTTAGATAAATACAAAATTCACACAAATAATATAAAATTATTTCGTTTATTTCATTAGCACGTCACTTACGGAAAAACACGCGTATGTATTAAAAACAAAAAAAAAATATATAAAGGCGATCACCAAATAATCTCCAAAAACGTAATCGACACTAATGCTGCGGCGGTCTGCAGCTTGCGTATTTATAATTTTACAGGTATCGCAAACAAGTTCTAGAATATTTGCGATTATCAATATATACCTACAAAATATGATTTTCCCAACTACGATAAGCCGTGAATATTCCTTACCGTTCTCGTATCTTAACAAAATGAAATAAAAATTATAAATATCAAGTATTGAAGCACATAATTTTTTATTTTTACGTTTACATTCCGGGGGGGGGGGCTTAAGTCCCCCCCCCAAGTCCTCCCCTATATTCGCCTATGACGTAGCCCTCATAAAAGCCCTGACAAGGGCTCTACTCGCCCTCTTGATGAGTTAGCAGAGTAGGTACCAATGATTTATCTATAGCTATTTAACTAAAAAGGAAGGTGGGTCAAAAAAAAAACGCATTATATCATTGTCATATTATTACAATCTTGTCTTCTCCTTCGCCATTCTCCCAACAATTTAGGGTTAGCCCCACTTATCCTAAACCTCCACTTAGGTTAGGTTAGGTTAGATTTTCTACACATGCACACACCAAAGCTCTCAAAACATTCTCAATCGTATCCAACCATCAATTTTTTGGCCTTCCTCTTCCTCTTTACCCTTTAACGTTCATTTTCATAACCACTGTTACTGCTTTTGTTTCCTCTCGCCTCATCACATACCCAAACCATCTCAGTCTATTTTCTCTCATTCTGTTTACTATCGACGTTACACTGTTTGCACCCAATTTATTGTATAAATTTGTTAAGACCATGGACCATTAAATAATCTAGTACTTCATAAGTTAGATTTCTAAACTGAATTTAATTTTGTTCAGTTTATTGTAGTTCACTATTCAACTCTGTCGCTGATTTACAACACATCAATATAGTTAGATAGATAGTTAGATATTGAAACACTTAATTTTTTATTTTGACGTCTCCTGAAGCCCCCTTCCAAGTCCCCCCGATACCTGCCTATGTACCAAATGTCTACAATCACGAAGAATAATGAAGCTAAATGAAGCTTAATAGCACGATTAATGATATCTTTAATCGTGTTAATAGTGAAAAATCAAAATTATATTATGGTATATTTTTTTTTGTATTCTAGACACTGATTTATTTGTTTCCATTATTTTAATTTTGATACAAATCAAAATTTAAAAATACAATAGCATAATATGTATTATACGATAGGACTTTATATCTCGAAATTAGCTATACGCCCATAATAAAACGAATTAACTCGAAAATATAATGCATTTTGGGTGTCAGTGTAGTGTGCGATCTATCAGCTCGTTTTTGATGTGGCGTGTGATCTACTAGCCTGTTTTTGGTGAACGCGATTTGTCAGCCGCTTAGCATTACCCAAAATACAACACGAGGAAGTGGCCTCTCACGTTTTTCAAAAATCACAATTTGAAAATCACATCCACATAATATAAAATAATAATAATAATAATATAAAAAATAAAAGTTAGTCGTTATTTATGAATGTAGCACGCATATCATTTAAAAATGCAATGAACAAATCTGGTTCACTCTTCCGCCTCACCTTCCAACAATATATATGTAAATGTGACTGTTGCATATAGATAGGTACGCCTTTCTTTTTTTTAATATGGATATTTTTGCATCCAACCATGACCTTTCAACACCCTATGAGTGCGCACCTGTTAAGGGGTCAACATAATTTTCTTGATGATTAACAGTTTCAAGAATGAATCTATCTTATGTTTACGTCGTTAACGATAAATTACCGATAAAGAACTGGATAGTAATGGGTAGATCACAGGTAGAGCACATGTAAGCGGAAGATCGCACGCTACAATGGCACCGCATTTTGTCACAAAGCTTTTCGTAAACGTATTTCATACGCAAATATTTTTAAAAACTATAACCAATGTATTTTATGCTATAGGAACGCAATTGGTATATAAATATTTTTGTTTATGTGCAGTGTAGCCGTGTTGGTATTTATAATGTGTAAAAAATCTAACAGAAAAAAATTAATAGAGTTACTTGATGCAAACCAGTTGGATTTCAGTGAATTGGAAAACAGCGATGACGGATACGTAGACGAAATCGACTAACTACTAGCTGGGTTTGATGAGGAAGAGAAGAATTATCTGATTGGAGGAAATTGCAGAGGATATTGTTGAAGAACAAAATGGTAATGTTCTCTCTAATAGCATTTCAAAATATTTTACTATACAAAAAAATTCAATTAAATGGCAGCAGAAATCATTTACGCTACCTTCGATAAATTTGGACGATATAAATAATGAATCTGAAATTCCAATCCATTTATATAATCCGATTTATTATTTTTCGAAATATTTATGTGATTTTGACAAAGTGGTCTATTATACTAATTATATGCAACTTAGATAAATACACAACGATTCAAACTAACAGCTTCGTCAGATATTAGACACTGGATTGCAATTATTTAGTTATGGGTGCTCTTAAGTTTCCTAAGGTACTCATGTAATTAGGTAAAGAATCTTACATAAATTTAGTATTTTTATTATAAACGTAGTTGCTCACATTATGTGGAGAACTTGATTTTTTAGTCTTCGAATACATTTTCACGATGTAAGTAATATAGACGTTCTAGAAAACAATAAGGATACATTTTTTAAAATTCGATTTATTTATGAAATTATAAAAAAAAGATGCTTAAAAATGCATATGGAAAGGTACCTTTCAGTTGATGAACAGATTATTCCATTCAAAGGACTGTTGGTAATGTAGTATATTCCGGGTAAACCCAATCCTTGAAAAATAAAAACGTATTTATTTTGCGGTCAAAGTGGCTTAGTTTATCATTTAATCCTATATCAAGAAAAGATGATCAAAGTTGATTAAAATGTAGAAAAAAGTTTGATTTAGGCTGTATCGTTATTTTAAGTTTAACGGAACATTACAGTCCTAACTGTCATTATCTTACAATGGATAATTATTTTACGTCTTTCAATTTATTGTACATTTTGCAAAAAAGACAAATTTACCCGACTGGTACAATACGTTTGAACCGATTTTCCAATTCACCATTTTTATCAGATAGAGAAATGGAAAAAATGTTAAAGGATACAACATTAAAAATAAGTTCAAACATTTCTGACGGTAATTTAGAACTTGTCAAATGGTATGACATGATGGTCCATCAATTTGTGTTCAAATTTTGTGATTTAAGGTAAAGTTCATATTATAAAAATATTTAACAGAATTAACAGGAAATATGTCTACATTGAGCTACCTGAAATAGGTCATTATATTAATATTATGGAAGGTGTGGATAAACGGGCGAGTCCGTTTTCGACCAAATTTAAAATAGGTCGATTCATTTTTCGACCAAAATCGTATCCTTCTCTTTTCGGCCGATTCACTTTTCGATCAAATTTAAAATAGGCTGATTCCCTTTCCAACCAAAACAAAAATGTGTGTAATAAATTTAAAATAATAAAATATAATGCACTTGAGTTTGTGAGTGGAGCCGGCAGGCCTAAAATTTTTAAAATTAAAGTTCCGATTTTTTGAAAAAAAAAAATGAAACAATTTTCATTACGATAAGAGATCAGAACTAGATATAAAATATCGTTTTCTTTTATATTAATATTTTAATAATTATTCACAAAAATTGTACATCATTATTTTATTATTTTATATTTATTATATAAATTTTTGTTTTGTTCGAAAAGGGAATCGGCCTATTTTAAATTTGGTCGAAAAATGAATCGGCCGAAAAGGGAAGGGTAAATTTTTGGTCAAAAACGGCCATGCCCAGATAAACATGATCAGTTCGTAAGTAAAATAAAAAAAGTAAAAAGTAAAAAGTCGGAACTGAAAGGGTTAAAAAAGATGTTTATATCTAAACAAGTCTATGTCATTTTTATTTAACAAGATATTTGGTGATACTATAATATCATTTTTTAACAGTATTTTTTATTATTGGCTATTGAGAATTGTATTGTCTTTTGGCGTCTAATAACTCACAGAGACACCGAAAATTGTGTACTATTGATAAACACGAAAGTCATTTCCTATTAACATATAGTAGTGCGCCCACATATGCGTTTATGTAGAAATCATTCGTTGCTGATAGTTCCATACCGTTTTCATCACGACAGCTTCCTATACTCATTTTCAGCACTATAAGGAACCGGATGAAGTGGTTTTTTTTTTTACTGTGTAAAAATATGACGCGTATTTGTGTATGTGTATAGGTGTATCCAAAGAGTGGAGGCTAACATGCGAGAGGGCAGGTTCCTTTTCTTTCCTGAACAACCACTTCACTTGGACAGATAATTTGTCTGTCTGAAAAAATATGCTTCCGGATAGTATATATAATGTTATATTATTTAAATATTGTATTTCCAGTCTAGATTTAATACTAAGAGCGTAGTACGATCATGTCTGAGTAAGTAATAGATGAAGTAAATTGTCATAAAAAAAGTATACATGATTTATTATGTTCATGTATATGAATCGTCACAACGATTTAACATTATTGTTAATATCACTTTTGGAACATTTTATTTCAATTTTTAATATTATTATTATTATTTTTGTTATATCTACAGATGTCTCTTGATAATTGTGATAAATTATTTATCTGTGAAAAATATTTATTATTTTTCTTTCTATGTCATCGTTGATTATTGTATTGAATCTGACTATATACATTAATATATTTGGTTTTTTATATTGTATACTCAAGCAAGATCCGTATGGTAATAACCGCAGTATGAATGATGCATTTAAAAATTCACTAATAACTTTCGTCTCAGAAATAGTTTAAAAATTTGAAATAGGAGAAGTTTTTTTAAATTTTATTTCAGAAATATGTTTTTTATATCTTATTTTAAAATTTTCATGTGTTTTACTTGTATAAAATGTATTACAATTAGATTTGAGTTTAAATATGTCAAAATTTTTAAATAATGTGGGATTTTTGGTGGTTTTCAGTTCTATCAATAGTATGTTTGATTCAACTATTATTAGTTTTAAAAACGATTTTCACATTATTAGTATTTATGTTTAGGTTTTAGCAAATTTGTCAGAAATTTACATATATTATTTTGATATTCCATATTACAATTTTCATTAAAATATTTATTTTTTGAATATTAATACTTCTAAAAAAAATTCTTATGATATCGTTGAAAAAAGTTATAAAATTAATATCGAATTTGGTGATACACAACATGATTTATCTGTAAAAACTTAACAAAAATTTGAAACCTGTTGTACTCTATAAATGTAATACTACTCCGGGCTCAGCATTTATTTATTTATTTTTTATTTCTATACATTAAATATTTATTTTTATTCAAATTAATAATTTTAAATGTTTATTATATGTTATGTCAGTAAAAATCGTAGTTTCAATATTTAAGTTGATTATAAATATAAATTTAAATCACCGTTGAACATTTTAATTTGTTATGTTAAGGTCAAACATTGCCATTTGAAGCACATATGGTCTTTAGTTTAGTTTATTTTAAAAAGAAGTGAATGTGAATTCAGTGTCAGAAGTTGACATGAGTTAAAATAGTTTTCCAAAAATTAATATATTTTTTTAAACGAATGTAAGTACTTATGAATGTATAACTGTTGTTATTATTGTAATCGAAGTATATGACAGTGAAAATCTTAAAAGCTGTATAGTAAAATAATCTAATTTACATCCAATTTGATTAACCTTATTTACGAGTACCGGGATTTCAGAAAATTTAATATCCAATGTGATGTAACAATAAATATAATTGTTATGACAGTGGTTGTTATAATCCTGTATTCATTAACATTTTAACTATCATTTTCATGAACGTACATTCCGTATACATTTTCTATTAGTTATTTCAATGCAAATAAAATGTAGATATTTTCATGTTTAAATGACCATGCACTTGCAATAGATACATCACTAACTTATCATTTTGATTATGGTGATTATTTCTAGTAGGTAGGAGATGTTATTGTGTACATTTCATATACAATATCTGGCATGATTGAGAAATAAATTGGTCTTGGAAGGATATAGAATTGAATTTTCTTTTTTTTATGGTAAATACATTTATTTATTTACACGAAACTTAAAATCAGACATGCTTACGAGAATAAATGTGTATACCCGAGAAAAATTTGTACTCTCTTGTCATCTGCATGATTTTCGTCTTGTAACCCTATATGACTTTTCAAAAACATGTATTTTTGAGAGTGTATGTTATTGTACATTCGAATAAAGAAGAATAAAAGCTTTTACTGTCAAAGTAACACACACGCGCGTGCACGAACACAACATATCTGTATAAGATATTAATATGTTAAAAGCTGCCATATCTATTTTGCAACTTTCCTGTAAACGTTTGCTTTGTGCACAACAATAGATTTCGTTAAATCTGCACAGACAACTACTTTTGTTACACAAATGCTATGTAGTGCATCTCTGGCTATTCAGTCACAATGCCAGTTCATTTTCTGTTTCAAAAGCAACCCTTGCACGCCTTCAATTTCTAATTAAAAGTTAAGTAAAAATGAACCGCACCAGTTGTTATTGTTGTTGTTGTTGTTGTAATTAATTCTGAAAGATCTTGCGAGCTGAAGAATATTCTAAAAATAAGTCAATTAAAGTTGTCACAGCGTTTAAAATATGATTCTTCAGATTTCTGCATTTTTACATTTATAGTTAATTGAAATCATTGTTATGTTAAAATTAAATTAATTTAAATGATGCATATTTTGAATGTTTATGTTAGAATGATAAAATAACTAAGAAATTAAAATTAAATAATGTGCTCAGTATCACAATATGTTTATTGTTATATTTTTGCTTTGCATCATAGTGGAGTTTTTGTTTTTAAAATATTAATTTTTAATTGTTAAAGTATTATAATGATGATTTAAAAATAAATTATTTTTATTCCACTCACGTTAATAGATCAGAGGTTTCAAATATTTATATCATACGAAATTATGTTTGTGCAGGATTAAGTAATATATTTACGAAATGTGGCAAAAATAAAAGAACAAATTGATATTTATCGTGTTGAATGTTTCGTGTAAATTCGGTTACTTTACCTTATAGAATTACGAACCATATAGTTATACTTTTAAAATTAAATATTTCACACCTGTCACTGTATGTATAGTATAATATGTACCTGTATTGTATTTACTTGAGCAACTATATTCAAATTACCTTTTAGAATGTAGTCCACGGGCATTAATATCAAGGTTTGAGAAAGTATACTTAGATGATGATGTATTAAGCGTAATTTTAGTATTGTTTATAATTTATTCTTTTTTCTATTGTATATTTAAAATTTTTCCCTTTAATAATTTTGTTACTGATTTCTTTCAAATTTAGTTTTTATTTTTATTTTACTAGAATATTTATTTAAACGTAATAATGTAGTGAAAATTATTTATAAGTCAAATGTTTTACTTAAAGTTAGGTTTTATTATATTTACTATATGTGTATTATTAAATATATTTTGATAAGCATTTTGTTTAAATCAATATTTTGAGCGGGACGTTAAAGTTCACAGCATGCTTTTGAAACTATACAGATCACGTGAAATAACATTTACTGTGTTTTATAATACAGATAATGTACAGATGTCCGGTTGCGTGTTGATAATATTTGGGGCGGTGTTCAGACAAAACAATGCTAAAAAAAAACAACAAAAAACATATAAATACAATATATACATGTAAACTATAAATTTGAAAACTTCCTGTTATGACAGCTCTACGTTAGTTGACTTTAATATACAGTAGGCTTCAAATGAGTATTTTTGCCCAGAGATTAGATGTATTCGAATAGGTGTTATACTAACTGATGAATTTAGAAGTTGATTTTTTTTTTTTTTTAGAACCCGAATTATTTTAGAGTCAAAATAAGACAATATTTTTTTTTCATTTGGTAAAATGAAAATAATTGATTAATACTGGTAAAATAATTTATATTTATTTTGAGGTGTTTATAAGTTAATGTTAAGATTTATTTTCTTTAAATTGTATAAGTAACATTTGTTAATTACAATTTTAATCTTCACATTTTAAAGATATTGGTTTGAACACAAACTAACTCTCACCTGAATATTACATAGTATTATAATTAATCCTCTGTTTCCCTATTACATAGATCTATTAATATTAAAATTACTTTTTGCTGTTAAATAATCATTAATTATTATATACTCGTACATGTGTTAACTTTAAATATTGAATAATCGTTTGATGGTTTTTATTTTTAATAAATGTTATAAACAATCATAATTTATATTTTACATTTTACTTTTTATTAAAGTTTTTTAATTAAGTTGTTATTATATTCATGATTATTAATAAAAAAATAATTGAACACTATAGTTTAAAATTAACAAGTCGTAATAAAGACAATTATGAGCATAATTTTATTCAATTTGATATAGATACACAAAACAACTTTCTTAAACGCATTATTATTTAGTAATCATAGTTCCAATTTTATTTAAATCAATATATTTTTTTTATTATTTTATTTTATTTTCATCATTTGTTAATTGTTGAAATCGTAGTTTTCAACATCGTTTTTTGTTGTATGCTTTATTTTGATAAAATTAATAATTCACAGTACATTTATTTTACGTTTAATATGTTTACTTAAGAAATAATGCATAGGAAAAAAGTATTGTTAACTAAAAAAAAAAATATTATAATACTACTGAAAAAAATTAAAAAAATAAAATTTATTTATTGTTAGAAATTTTAGTGAGAAGAAAAAATTTTTCTTACTCAAAATTAGTTTTCGTTTAAATAAAGTAGTTTAATTTTGAATTTTTTTCAAACTAATTTTAATCTAATATGGACTTTGTTAATAGTTTGTTTTGAATATATATACATTTATTATTATTGTTTCTCGATCAAATTTTAAATTATATTTTATTATTTTATTGGAAAATAATTTCACTTAAATTATATTTAATTGGACAGTCATCATAATCAAGTGTAACATATTTGCCTATTTTTTTTTTACGCTGTTATTTATAGATTTATTTTGTATTTATGTAACAAATCGTATTTTTGTTTCTAATGTATTTCTTTTGTGATCAATTTAAAATAAATCTATCCATAAAATGTATGCTTGCCTGCTGGTAAACTTTTATGAGACTATTTTTACGCCATTTAAATTCTCTGAAACAGATTTTAAAACTAATTCTTCTAATAGATATTATATTTTTCTTAAACAAAAGTTTTTTTTTTTGAGTTTAGTAAATCCATAACTAAATTCTTTATATTATAGTCAAAATGAAACGCACTAATACCATTATGGTTTGGAAATTATTGCAAACCACTGTTTTGATTGATTTTAATTTAAAGAGATATGTTATATTTTACAAAAGTTATTCATTATGTTTCTTTTTATAATTTAACTCCTTAAAATATTTTGAATAATACTTACTCATATGTTTATGTTAAATATTTAGATTTATTATAATTCTAAACAAAATACCTACGTGTATAAAATGTTCCTTTTATCATTAAAAAGTACATTTTTTGTTGAACTATTGTTTTTAATTATTGGTGATATGTATAATATATTACATTTACTCACTTGTTTGTTAAACCTTTATTGTTTTAAATTAAATACTCTTTCTTGTAAACAGAATGAAAAAATACTTTAAAATTAAACTTTTTAGCATAAAATCTATATGAAGTGTTGAAATTCAATAGGTATTTAAATTTACGAAGTGTACTATTTTGATAGTCGGAATAATATGAACAGGAAATCGCACGAAGTTTAAACGTAGCTATAACTATAGGAAGGAATCGAATAATAAAAATCGTGTAAACACTTTAAGTTGTAAACAGAGCATAACAGAACTAGTGATGATGACAATGATAATACCGTTTTTTTTTTATCATACAGACGTCTGTGTAGTTACAGCTAATGTAAACATATTATGTTAATCGGATATTTAAATGTGTTTAACTACGGTGTCCGAGGTTATGTTATTTTGAACAAGTTTTATTTACTTTGGACTCATGTATTTTACTTTATTAATTTAATGATCGAATATAACCAAATTTTCGAATCGATTAAAAGTACATTGACAATAATAGATTATTTAAAATTTAATTTAATCTTCTTATAATATATGTATGATATTGTATTAAATTATAAATAATTGCAACATTTTATTATTGATATATTGATAGAAATTGAAAATATTGAAGATTAATGCTATTGCATTTCATTTAGTATTCAAAATGTAATAAAACATTTTTTGTTGCTACGATATACATTTTAGTTACTTGCAAATTTAGATTCACAATAAATATATTGCATATATTTGTTTTGATTACTCAATAATAGAAAATAATTATGTAGGGTTAATGAAACGAAAATGTATTGTAATAGAAGTCGTATTTTTTTAATTTTTTTTTTTTTTTTTTTTTGTAGCATTGCAAGTCATTTAGGCTCTTTGCTATCAAAACTAAATTCTTCTACTCTATTCCTAACCGTTTTAACAATACTGTTATCGGCTTTCCAGAAGTGGTTTTCCCACGAAGTTGTATTATATTATATAATTTCGATTTGAATTAGTTAATTTAAAAATTCATTATACGTAAATATTATACTAAAATAAACATTTTTGTTTTATATAAACTACACATTTTTTACCATAAAGTCAAAATTTGAAATAAATATTATAAATAATTTTAAGAGATTATATTTTTGATATTTTATAATAGGTGGAAATTGGAGAGGACTTTGGGGACTTAAGACCTCAAGAAGGTTCAAGTCTCTTCAAAATACGTGTTAGTTTTTCATTAATCTTACAATATTACCAAACCATAACTTATTCATACGAATCATTTTATCAAAAATTTACATTTTTTTCTATAAATTCTCAACAGTGATATTTACTGATAACTTATATTAACACAAAATAGACTATAATATGATTAATGTATAAATAATTAAAAAATGGTTTGAGTATAGAAATAAATAAATAAATTCTTAGCCTGGAGTATATTTATATATGTAAAGTACGACAGGTTTTGAATTAAAAATTCATTGTCTGGTATTTACTAAAATCATACTTTTTTTTTAAAAAAAATTAATTTCAATTAAGTTCATTTATCTATAAATTAGTTGTAAGGTAAAAACTCGTATAATATTTTAAAATTTTTTTTTAAAACGTATTTAATTGTTTTCAATAATTATTATGTATATGTTCGCAGTTGGTATGTATAAACGTTAGAATATATATGCCTAACCAAAAATTAATAATTAAAAATTGTCAGCAACCACTGCGACGGACCACCAACTATCATCACCACCACTGCCACCGCCGCTGCTTTCGATTTCATTGTAGTAATATTGTGTTGACGGTGGTTTGTCTTGGTTATTTTTATTATTATTTTTTTTAATTAGTGCGCAGAATTTGGACTAATTGCGGTTGTTTCGTATGATTAAAGCTTTGGTGGAATCCATTCGCAAACGGCCGATGTGAAGAGATAATAATAACAATGACAATATTAATAAATAAAATTGCACTGTAGCGTGATGAGACTTCCGAAAAGCCTGGTACTAATTAAAATCCTTACTGCCTTTCGGTTCTGTAAATATTCATCTTCGGGGTATATTCCGGTGCCATCATCAACGTCATCACCGTTACCAATTGCGCGAATACTGCTATGGAATGAACGATAAAATTATTCTTTCCTTTTCTTTATATGACCCGAGGAATTGTATACATGTTCTTAGATACCAATTAAAAACCGGGCAATCAACCAAATCAAAAATTACTGTACCATCTCGTGGATGTTTACAACCGCTATTCTGATTAAAATTATAATACATTTTTTTTTAATGTGAATTATAATACTTTGAAGGGGCGATAGTAAAAAAATAATTTTCAAGTAAGTTTTTTTTTCGTTGTTGCAACTCGTCATTTCGTCAGTTATGCGATTATATTTCATTAGTTCACTATAATTACTAATATTCGACCAGATATCAGTTTCTTAACTGGCGTGTATTGATCATTATGTACAGTAATTTTGCAAATAATTTTCCAACCAGTTCCTTAAATATTATTGTTTTAGTGTAATTTTATAATTTCTAGGTCTCTGAATATACGTATTATAAATATTGTATTTATGTACATAAAGTGGTCTATGAAAAAATTTAATGTACTCAATGTAAACATAGTTAGCCTATCAGTTTCTATGTTTTTTAAATTAACTCGTAAGGCTATAATTCAGTTATATTAAAGAACACATTTTTTTACTAGAATCATAAATATTTTACAAATTCGATAGTTTTCTAAACAACAACCTCCCATTTATTTTTGCATTCTTCGGAAAAAAAAAAACAAAAAAAAGATTTTAGCATTGAAAATAATAAATTCTGGTCATTGGTTAGTTCGCTGTTGAGAAAAAGGCGAAGGAGAAAAAGAAGAATTTTAAATTTAAAAAAAAAATTTGTATAAATAGAACTATTAACTGAAAAAATATTTTTAGGAAACAAAATCTTGTAATTTACCTTTTGTAAAGTATATTTATAATCTATATAATTGTTTTATATGAATTACTCTGTTTTTTGTTGAAATTATTTTTATATTTGTTTTATTTATCTTCGTTAATTATAAAGATGAAACAAAAAGTAAATTAAAAAGCCGAAGCGAAGACAGGTGAATGAGATAATTGCTTTTCTAGACAGCTTAAAATTATGTAACCAAGATTATGTTGAAATGGTGGGCGAGACTTTTCGTTACCAACTGGTGAAAAGAGGTGGAAGAGACGTCCACTGGGATTGCTATAAATTTGATAAACATATCCTGAGCTTAGAACAAAAGTCAGCCCAGAGGATTTTAAATATAGAAAGGCATTTGAGAGACGCCGTTTTATAGCTCATAAGTCTGAAAATTAATTTCCAAGTATCAAAATCAGTTACTGTGAGAGAATAAAGGAAGAGTCTAATATTAATTATTAGGGGATAAATACTGTGATTTAATGATTTAAACACATTAGAAGCTAGTTTTTGTAGAAATTAGAGGGAATCAGTGCCTATAAAGAATTTATCAGGCGGAAAGGAAAAAATGGTTTCAAGTGCTGAGATAATTACGTAGCATACAGCCATGTAAGAAGATGCAATAGATGTTAAGTTGTTAGTATGTAATTATAACAAGGACTGAGAGCGTTTTTTAGACATAGTGCCAAGTGTAGAATAATTCAAGAAAGGAATTGAAAACACAAGAGTCCTTATTGGGTAATTGTTTTAAAAAAAATTTCCCAGTAAGCCATTTGAATATAATATGAAGAGGTTGACAGGCGGATTTGATGATAGGAGTGGATTTTAGTATTCCAAGGATGGATCTTACACATAAAATCTGTAGTTTATTAATTTATATTAAGGTGTGAATGAGCAGAACCCGAAAAGAAACAACAATAATCCAGTTTTGTAAATCATAATAAGTATAGATGGGTGAGAACTCTACCATTGTTGGCTACCGATCTAAGAAAGTTCGACCAGCGAGTTGTAAATTTTGTCAAATTGAATAGATGAGGAGCCCAACGAAGTTTAGGATCTAAATCAAGATTTAAATATGTATGATTCGAGATAAAGGTTAATTGTGGTGTTATGACATTTTAGAACCCTGCATCTTGAGAATGTTAAAGATTTGCATTTTTCAGGAGAGATTGAGAAGAGGAGGGCAGAGAATTATGTAATTTTTAGTTTTAAACATTTTATGTTTATTTCGTTTTAGATATTGTCACTATTATATTTATTTTATTTTTATAAACTAAAATTCTGTCATGTTCCGTTATAGTGTACATTTTAATAATATTGACAGGGTCATAGAAAAACATCGATAAAATAATATTACGTAATTTAATTTTGTGAACAATTTTACATTTATGTATTTGCAGACATATGTACAATACAACATATATACATATATACAATATAATATATTGTATTTATGTACATATATTTTGCCCATCTCCACCGAATTTTAGTCGCATTACCAATATTTGTTAACAAGCCCATATGTTTATATAAAGAATGGGTCCCGTGAGCTTTTATTGATATAGAAATGCATAATCGTTTTAAATTCTTGTTGTAAAATCGGGTGGTTCGAGGTGCAAAGGTACTACAGTTATTTAAATTTGAACTCGAAAAGGATAATTAAGTTCTCAGGTTTGGTGTTGGCTTCGTAGTTTGTTGGAAAATTATGAATTGGGGTTGATCGTTATGCTGTAAAGTTCCACTTATTATACTCAAATATAATTTTAGACAATGGGTGTAAACACGCTAATGAATATACATACATTCCTTCTGTTATGGGTTATATTTAATGACATTATATATATATATATATATATATATACCGTTCGATTATTTATGTAGCATATACTCATTTAATTTATTCCTACATAGAATGTATGTGAAATAACAAACACTGGACTATAATATTAAAATTTATATAAAATAATAAAATATTTTTTTTTTTTGCTTTTCATCTTCGTTTAGTTACTGTACCTTGTATTTAACGAACGTGATCGTTGGTAATTTGAATATATACACTTACACACACTACGAATGAAATATATTTGTAGGAAAACGATTAGTTGATATTGTCGGAACTATTCTCATTTTCACATATGAGACTTGGCGATTATAAATTTTCTTCCATTGCATCAAATACGTATTTTTCAAAAACTTGTTTTGTGAGTATTTTAGAGATATTACTAGTCGAAAATGGTGTAATATTATGTGAACTAGAGTTTATTGCATTTCGTAAAAATTTTTTGGAGTATTCAGAAATAATATTTATTTAAGTTGTTTTGTTTATAAACTTAATATCACTAAGTAGCGATCTTATGGAAACTGCGAGAGGAAGTTAAAGGTGAACAACGATTTCAGCTACTTGAAATAATGTCATCGTGGTGCTGTGAACGCGGAAGCTGTTGTCGTTAGAAAGGATAGATTAACCGGTATTCTAATTTTGGTGGTTAAGTCAGACATTTTATAGTCTGGTTTTAGGATAATTATATGACCGAAAGATATATAAGCTTATAATTGACTCCGTGTTGATGTAATATTCGTGCGTCTTCTACGAATTACAAACTCAACAATCCATTTGAAAAATATGCAACAGTACTGTTCTTAATTTAAAAATTTTAAATTAACTTTGAATATATGTATAGGTATAATCATTTTAGCTCAATGATTTAAAATTATTATAATAAATTCTAATTTATTTATTTTTATTTATTTAATTCACTTTATAACGAAATAGTGCATACCTATATAGGGACAAAAAATAGGTTCATTATTTTAAACTACATGGATGTACATTAATTGTACTTTATTTACGTCAATATTAATTATTTTAATCTTAAATGTAAAATGTAATTTTTTAGGATTATTTTCTTAATTGCACTGAAATAGATTTTCGAAGGAAGTTGGTATATTGTATGTTTACAGATTGAGAGGTTTTGGATTTACGGTACTAGTACCTATATATTCCATCAAAATCTTTGATATGAACGATAAGTGAAAATTATTTTATGCCTATGCGTTTATTATCGTTGGAAGAAACTCGATGAATAAATAAGTAATTTTACAGTTTTTTCAAAAGTGTGTACAATGATTTAAAAGTATTTTTATTTTCATTCGCTTGGTATTATTTTATTTATTTGGTTTCCCTATAAAAGTAACCATTTTATACTTAGTGAAACGACATGTATTACTACTAGGTATTTGATATTAATTCACTCGTGTGATTATATCTGAAATCATTGTTTTTTACTCAGTTAAAAGTCAATTGTGCTGTTCAGTATATTTTTGTAATATCTGCAGCCCAATAAAAATTCGACTTAATTTCGTGTACCTTATTAAAATTTGACTTCGATAAATACTAATATTTTAAAAATTACTTAAAGAAATGTATACATCTAATATATAACGGAATGAAAACAAAATGTATGTACGATAAAATAAGCACAATATTTGTTAAGAATAATAATTAAAGATTTAATTAATAATCTTTTAGATCTCATTGAGTTTGAAAGTTATTTTGTTTATTATTATAAAAGTAAAGAATGAAAAAATTATACTACATTTTTTTTAAACTGTAGATTTTGTAGAAATACATAGTAACTAATTAGAAAATATAATGTTGATATATGTTTATAGAAGATATAATTTTTTTTTCTTAGCAAATAATTGAAATTTATATTGCTCTTGTCTGAATAAGTATTGGTTATTGAAATTTTATTTATAAAAAATACAGTTTAATTGTAAGAACGTTTAAAAAAATATGTATATATATATATACTGGATTGGTGGTATATTATACGAGTATAATACATTTATATTTAAAATTGAAGATAAATCAATAGGCATAGTGTATTTTGATGAATTTATTGTTTCCCGTTGACTGAACAAAAATATAACCTTTAGTTATTAAAACGGAATACGTACAGAAAAAAGTACAGGAAGTATATTTTAATAAATTACTTTTATATGAAAATAAAATCAATTGTTATAACTATTGCCGAGGTTTGAATACAAATGAGATATGACGTGACTGCAATAGTATTACGAAGGAAACAATAATAATTTCTTTCATTTTTTCGTTCTGAAAAAATATCAATTTTTTTTCGAAAATCTCTTGGGAACGTGATGTTTTTATTCAATTAACGGTAGCCAAAATGTTATTTGAGAGTAATGTTGAACCTCGATGTACTTACAGTAAAATATTTTTAGGAAAAAATTAAGGTCTTAGTGAGTGTGGTGTTATAAATGTGTTATTTAATGTTATTTAATCAAGAAGAATTAAAATATAAAAATCTTGCAAGATATTTTTGTTTGTGTTTGCGTATTGTTTTTAATATAAAAAAGCTTTTCAATTATATGTTTTGGACTAATGATGGCATTAATACTTTGATTAGATTTATATTAGAATTTTCTTGTAGAAATACTTTTATTTTTTCTTTGTTCTTACTTGCACGTTACATAAAAAAATCGATAATAGTTTTTTTTCCTTTATATTGGAAAAATGAACGGACTAATCAAACCTACTGGTTAAATCATTCGATTTATAATGTTAGTAACGTTTACAATAATCATTAAACACTGACAATTTTATTTTTTTGTACTCGACCAGGAAATACTATTTTTATGTTAACACCAATTAAACATTTTATAATTGTAGTTATACTTATATACTATAGCTTAACTGAACGATACTTTTTATATAACAAGTATAAATCGTGTCTGTATCTGTTAGTACAAATTTATATTATTTAATTATAACTTACTATCAGGAAATATATTAATATATTTTTACACTAAATAAAGTATTTTGGATAATATTGTGCTTAGTGTTTAGCATAATATTTATAACGATTTGTGATTTTTATCCGACTAATAACCAACTTTTTTAATATTATTTTCTATCATCTTGAAGTTTTTGCGTTGAAAAACAAATTTAATGTGATTCGGAACGGCAACTTATTTAGAGTAATAGATACGTATCGCATTAGTGTAGTATTTTTATCTTTGAAAGCACAACACGTGTAAGTAAATTTAAATCGACTCATGGTTAACACTTACGCTTAAGTTGTTTTCCTGGTTCAAATCTTTTTATAATAATATAAGTAGTATAGTGGTGTGACAAATTAATCTTTAGATTACGCTACTCGGAAGAAATTTTTTTTTTTAAATATTATAAAAACAGTTTTGTCTTGTTTGTCACATTAAAAATCATTGTATTTCCTGAATTTTTTTTCGGATACGTATTTTTTTATTTTTCCTCTGAATTGCCGTTACACGTTTTGCCATTAAAAGCGATCGTATTTGGTATTTACAAGTAATATTATTTATACTTTTTAATAACCGATATAACAGTCGATTTTCCCTATCCGGAAATTGCAAATTGACCACTAGTGATCTAGAGATCACTGGAGTGATGAAAGTTGGAGTTTTTGTTGATTTGAACTAGGTATACGTCAGCAGTATGCGTATATGTAACTTAACAGCGTCTAGGGTGAGCTATATATGTTCGTAGGGAGTATTTATTTGGCGGACGTATATTAATAGTTTACGGTTCGCGTGAGTCGCCTACAAGCTCACCATTCGAATCACGTTAATATAGATAAATGAAAATAAGCGTGTTGCTGACTTAATTGTGTGAATACATTTTCAGATTCAATAATACGATTTTTAGTCGTTCCATTATTTACCTTCGTCACTGCTGACCTATTGTACCTCTGTTCATATACTGCCAATATCTTTCAACCGTGTTATTCAGCGGCAATCGGTAGTGTGAACCATTGTCTCTTTACTCTATCTCTTTCTTCCTCCCTCTTTTTTCATATGTATTTATGTTACTATTTGCTCCGCTAAAAATGCACGTAAGAGTTTCATAATTCACAACATCCGTTGTTCAACTAGTCATTGTTTTTTGTTTAGTTTTTTTCACTCTTTTGTTTATTATTTGTTTTATTTGGTTCTATATTGAGTGGATTTTCCTCTAGTACACTTCTTTATACACTGTAACTGCAATTTTAAATTATTAACATAAATATT
Organism: Sipha flava; assembly: GCF_003268045.1. Taxonomy (NCBI): domain Eukaryota; kingdom Metazoa; phylum Arthropoda; class Insecta; order Hemiptera; family Aphididae; genus Sipha; species Sipha flava. The sequence continues at coordinate 649,924 of NW_020272979.1, read as the reverse complement.
ATTATTCGTTTATAAATTTATTTAAAAATTTTTTTTTATCTAAATTACAACTTCGGATACTGTGGCCAATAGTTAATTTTTTTTTTTTAGATACATTGCTGTTTCTATGTATCACATTAATTAACAAAATATATTTTATTTTTATTTTTTAAAATTAATTTGTCAAGTCCTGTATCCTTGAGTAAAGGGATGAGGTTGACAGTGATTGTTGGTCCAATGGCTTCATACAGATTAGTTGGGGGTATTATCTTTTATTTTTTCGAGGTAGTATGAGTGGCAAGCTGTTATTATATGCTTAATTAATAGTATTTTGTTGCAAGAAGTGCATGTTAGTGGTCCTTTGTTGTCCATTAGATCAGTGGTCTTCAGCCGGTTGGTTGCGATCCAATTTTGGGTCACGTAAGTATTAAGATTAGGACGCGATAAGTCTTCTGTTTAAATTTAAAATATTCATATTAATTTATATTATAATATGTATGAAATATAATATCGGATAAAATAATGTTTGAATATATTCGTACTATTTTATGCTATTTTACATTTGTAGAAGATAAGAATGAACATTTTTTTTTTCGTATACTCATACATAATTAAAATAAAGCTTCAATCAATTTCCGACACATACCACAGATTAATTGTCGAACACATAGTGGAGGAGTGTTTACAATATACCTCAATACGCACCGACCTGAATGTGCCATCCAACATAGTAAAAGTATTTGGCGAAAGCTAAACTCTGAAAATAATCATATTCTTGAGTATCACAAATATTATTAGTAAATCTTAATTTTAAACCTATTATTTAACTCATGTAATATGTAACAACTTAAAGGTAATTCCCTTTGCTGTTGAAGCCTTAATTTTCAAATAAAAAAAAAAATGAAGAATCAAATGAAGTAATGGTATAGCTATAGCCCGACTTAATCCATAAAATTCATTTACATTTCATTTACCTATAAATTGCATTGCTTGAAATTGAGCCGAGGTGGAGATTATTTTGTGTGAAAACAGTCAAGGACAAATATTACACTAATTTTTTTTGTGTATTCTTTTGTTTTGGTATCATTACATGCATTTTTTTTCATCATTACTTATAATAAAAATTAAATATTTCCTAGATACCTGAAAAATATAAATTTTAATTTATTCAATTATAAAAGTACTTCTACAATAACATACATTAAGCAATTTTAACTTTTTATTTGGTTTTCATGGCTTATGAAGTTGACTTGGGTCACAAAAAAAGTATGGTAAGAAAAGTGGGTCGCGAGTCGAAAAAGATCATTGCATTAGATGACCATGTGTTTTAGGCGAACATGGCTGATTCTTAATCTATTGATTGTTGTATATTTTTTTGAATGTTTGAGCTTAGGGCCATGGTTATATGCTTAATTGTTTGTTTGGACCAACGGTTTTGCCAAGTAGTAAATGAGTTTATTGCCTTTGTTTTTTTTTTTAATGTCTGAGAAAGATTTTTGATTATAATTTAATATTTCTGTTGGTTTATCTACGTTTTTTGCTTGGCATTCTATTTCTTTGTTTCCATGTAGGTACGTTACAGTAACCAAATATCATCATAATATTGACAAAGGTTGTTAAAATTTTTGGTTATAATTTCTAAGTCAAGTCCGTGTTCGTTTTTGGAGGCGTTCATGTAAATATTTATAGATTTTAATTGATTTACATTTTTTAATGTTTCTGTTTCTGCGCACTTGATTTTTCAGCTATATAAATCTATTGACTTTTATTCACTGCGTATTATCATATGTACCTAATGTCCCACCACTTCGTGTGAAATCGTATTTACGCTCTCGTTATTCTTTGTTGAAAACTCTTAATTAATATTATTTATCGTTCATAGTTCTTAATTTTATACGTTATTATTACTCATAGGATACATAGATTTTCAATTATTGATTCGGTTTATTATATTTTTGATATTTGAAACAACGTATCATTCGATCTGGAATTATTGACAAAGCTATTCAATTTCTTTTCAGACAAATTATTCTTAGTCAATTTTGTCGCCGTATTGTGAGTTTTATTTTCCATGTGAAAAATCTTACAGGAAGTTCAAATTAATACGGATATGTTTATTCATATAACTCAAGTCTCGGAATCATTGACCGAAACGATAACAACTATAAGTACTAAAATAAAGATAAAACGTAATCGGTTTTCGTTACACATTTTTTTTTTTTAACGATATCAGTATTATGTATTATTATACGCTTGTATCCGAACCAGATATTTTTTATATTATTTACTTTGTTGCTTCAGCCATCATTACCATCCTGATCGTTATATCATTTAATAAATTAAACATTTTAAAGCGAAAGTAGTCTTCAACTTTCACACTTGTGATTGTATATGCAATTCGTTTGGACGTTACTACATTTTACCATCCAAAATGTTGTAAAAAGTATGAAATCACTAATTCATTACATCGTTATATAGTAATAATATCTTAGTTATTAACGTAATTTTTATTTAATCTTTTATTGGTAAAATCATATTGTCACAATTTATTAAATAAAAATGTATTATACTTATTTATGGTAGTCTCAACTACCAATTTTCTAGTAAATTATTAAATAATGTTTTATTGAAAATATAGCTTTGTTGCATACTTTTTACGTGGTTAAAAATATTAAAAATATTTCTCATTAAACTATTTTACTTTTACAGTCGGACATAATGACTTTTATTGACATTTACAAAAATTCACTAGTTCAAAGTTATTGTTATATTTAAAACGAAAGTATCAAAATAATATTCAATTAAAAATGAGACTCAGGCACATTGTGGAATTTTGGATTGAAATTTATCAACGTTCAACGCATGAGTGAATGGTATGTGGCATACAGTAACAGTCGCGAGTTGCGTTTTGGCTAGGGTTATGCATGCGTTAGAATCGTCGATCGTTCTTATTATGTCAAACCACTGTATCATCATGACTGTAGTCACTATGTCTGCTAACATTGTTTAATAGAGGGATAAAAAAAAACATTAGTTTCTCTCTATGATTTTTCGCTGTCACGTATCTGTTGGTCAATGTGAAGTATGCTAACCACGTGCAAGTAAAACTCTTGCTGCAACGTTAACACGTTTTCTCTATTTTCTAAGGAGAGGGGAAAGGGACGAGGCTTAAAAACAGCTCCTATAAGATAAATTTGGTGGGGATTTTATTTTATTTACTACATATATAGTTATTTTTTATCATCAAAAGACTATCCGCGTATTTGTATGCATTTTAAACGTCTCAATTTTAACTTAAAATGTATATCTTTTATTTACGATAACACATATTTTAAATTTTATAATGTATTCACATGATGTTGGTGTTTTGATGGGAACATGTAATTACATTACGTCTATAGGTAATATAAAATGTGTATTTGCAGATTACATATTTGTTATATTTTGTAAAGCAAATTACTTTAAATTAGTAGGTATTTTATAAAAAATAACCATTTTAAAATTTAAAGTAAAATTAATTGACAAAGTGAACAACAATAAAGTATTTGAGCTGGACATTTTAGTAACAAAAATTGAAAATTAAGTAGTTTAAGTATTGTATTGTGATATATACATATAATTATAAAGTACTGTACAAAGTCTAATGAAAATAAAATAGATATGGTTGAGAGAAATATCGGTCATTAATGCATGTTCAAAATGTTCACATTTATATGTAAAGTTTTTATGTATTTAAACCTTATTTAAAACTTTTTGCGTAGCATTTTTCCATCTTACTATCTCCGTAAAAAATAATTTTACCTTTGGGAATTGTTTATTGTAAATGTATATTGTTTGTATTTGCGTGGTGCATACATTTTTTGGCCATTTTAATTCAAATATCTTAGTACATGGCCTTGAATAATTGTAACGTCCAAAGAGTCCGTTTTACAAGATTTTGTACTTCCACATCCATTTGTGAATATACCGCTAGTATTGTGACAGAAAACTTTACAGATTTTTTAATCAAATGAAATACAAAGAGTAGCAACAAAACACGTACATGTACATATGTATGTTATTCATTTCGAATATTAATTTCGTCATTAATTCATTCTGGTACCCAATTCAGAATTCAATACCTTACGTACATACCCTATAATATAAAGACTAGAGTTAGTGGTTTATTCTTATACGTGTATTTTATAAATAATTAAACTTATTAGATTTTTTCATTAATTGTATTTGTTTTATAGATTGGCAGTCTGGACGGATTTTACCTTTTTGAACACAAACACGTGCACAAACGGTCGTTGGAGATCAGTCATACACACCACAAAAAGCTCAGTGACGAATCTGAGGTAAGTTATGTCCGTTGTATATTAATATATTATGTTCACATAAAATAGAGTTTTCTTTTGAATATCAGTAAAAACAATAATTAATGCCTGCCTTCCTTCCTCTCACCTTTCTGGGGCCTTATATTTTGTTTTTCTCCGCATTTAACCGGAATTTGTCTTGTTTCGTTGAAATTTTTAATTAAAATGTACATAATCGTTTGATCTATGGTTTTAGTGTAGATACTCATTAGCAACTAACTCGTATACTATATTAAGACATTTCGCAGGCTTTTCGGTATGTCATTCATTACTGCCTTCGATTTTATACACAACCATTATACTTGACGCCTCGTTTAATATGATTTGGTGTAGGCCAGTTTCAGTATTCACACTCACCTGCGTGTGGCTCACTATTCTGATCCTCCAGAGATGTGTTTTGCAATTCAGCTTACAGGTTTCAACTAACAGACTGAGATGTAAGAAATATATTCACAAAATATTCCACATTCGATTGACGGATGAAAAGTTAAATTTCAATTATTTTTTAGATGAATTTTCAAAAAATAATTAACTTCTGTTGAGATTCTAGAGTTTTCTCATTTTTTTATCTTTTACATTGATTAATCAATCAGTTTCTTTCTGCATTGCAATAATTGGTATTTTAATAGGTTTTTATCGTTGTCTTTTAAAAGATAAGCATGCTTATTGTTTGATATTGATGCTTTTTGCTCATTGATTGATATAAAACTAGTAAATTAAATCAATTGTAAAAATTGCGAATTATTTGTTAAAAACTATTAATTTTTAAAATTCTAGCTATTTCTGATTTCTATAACCATTTGTCTTAATATATTTTTGAGGGTGATTTTTCATAATAAAAAATCATTTTTTAATGTTTGTAATTGTTTGAACCTATCATGTAATATTTTAGTATGGTGTAATTTATATTTACATAATTCACGTCCTTGCACATCGAGGGTTTTAACACCCTATTGATGATCTCTTTACTTATATTTTTACTAAAAATATAGTCCACATTCTATAAAATTAAATTGAATTGAAAATTCATGTATAGTTATCTAGTATGGACCTACTTTATGGATTAGATGCACTTTTATTTTGGGGTTTCATGCCTTTTCTACCTATTGTCGATTATCATTGTAAATGTAGCTATCGATAGAACGTATTTTCACTGATAAATAAATTCTTCAAGTTGTTCAGACATTAGTTGATATTTATTGGTATGCGATCCTGATATTTTTGATCATGGATACCCAACGTGTATTTTTTTTATTGACCCTATAACATAACATATATGATTTTGAAACACCTCCCCCCCCTTGTACGATGCTGCGCAAAGGCCTGATATAACTAATATATTAATTAAAATATGAATTATGAATTATAAATAAATTTAGTTTATACAATTAAATTATGTTCAGATGAATTAATTTAACTAAAAATGTAAATGCATTGCATTTTCATTTTCAGTTTATAATAAAATAAGTTCATATTTATGTTACTCATTTACTGAGGTATGTCCCGGGTACCTACTCGAGTAGCACGATTTTTCAGATTTGGCCTAGATTTTTTAAATCAGGTAATCGACAATTTCGAGTACCGTATTTTCTGGGTACTCTAAAAACAATATATTATTATGTAATTATCATCTAAAAAAAAAAAATAACAATATTTTATTTATTACTTAATATGAATTAATTTTTAAATTTTTACAGTGGAGGGGAAAAATTATTTATTATAAATTGATAAGTTAACAAAAAAACTGGGAATTAGCAACCTGGTACTACCCGGTTGCTAAACGTATTTGCCGGGTATCCGAGTATTTCTGATTATGGATATTACTCGTGAAAATTAAGAGCACTAAGTATATAATTATTTATCTTTTTCCTGTTTCATAAAAAATTGTTTTTTAATTGTAGACTTTAAATATGAATCATAATTTTATTATAATATTAAACTAGTTGATGTTTTCGATTTTATTTTGAAGTACCTAATAATTTTTATAATTTGTGAAATGAGTCTTATACAGTATAGAATAATATTATGATGAATAACAAAAGTGATTCTATCGTATGAAGAAGTAGTATAATTGGAAATAGTAATATGTTTATTATACACATATATTATATATAATGATGAATAAAAACTTTTTTTTATATCTACTATAACGTTACTATTGCTTTTATAAAAAAAAAATAAACGTTTAGAAATATAGTTTCATGTTTTGTGACATCTTTGTTTATAATATACTCTTATATTATTTTGGGGTGTGTATTGAAAAGTTGTGAGATGTTTTATTTTTTAACATTTCCGTTCAGACTTGGCAAGTATACAATATAATCACACTAACATTGGTATTTTGTTCTTAAAACTAAATGTTATCTGTAACAACTTACCCTCTTTTATTAAAGGGAATTGAAATAATTTTTCTGTATAACGGATATCGAAGACCGGGGTTTTCGGAAGAGAACGAGATGTAATATTTTTTCTTATTTTAATGATTTTAGATGTTTGATAAAATTTTTTTCTTCCTATAGTGGAAATTAATAAAAATAATATTTGATGTTTTTAGGGTCTGTTATTTTATCATAACAGTTCTTATTAGATTATTATAGGTTTTTATTTTAGAGATTTATAGTTTATTATAATTTATAGTCTATTATAGTTATAGCTATTGAACATTTTTTCTCAATGGTGTAAATCAGGTGATGATAAAATGATAATTTATTGAACTATAATGGTTGAAAACATCTATCCATTTTGTTAATTTTTTTGTTGTTTTAAATATTTAATTTTTGATGCAAAATGAGCTTGTTACACATGTTTATTAAAGCTTCTGTATAATATTGTATAGTATATTCCCTAAAAAAATTCCAGTATAGATCAAAAGTAATCAATAAGACTATACTATACTATAATAGGATTTTAAAATAATTTTTTTAAACATTTGTTAGTGTAATTATAAAATAAATCAAAGTTAAAGATGTTTTTCCAGTTGTAAAATGTTTGTAGCACAAACGCATCAGCTAGAAATTATATAATAGCAGAAACATGTAAATTTACTGAAATGACTTAAATGTTGACGTATCTTCATTAAATACACGAGAGAAGAATTTTATGCGTATTTAAAATGTATGCACATTTTATTGGGGGATTTTATTTTTTTTTTTGTTGGTGAGGGTGGTTTGATTTTGGGCAATTTTGAGTTTTTTTTTGAATATTTCTTTTTTTTGTTTCTTATTTACCACCAGTAAAAATCAATATCTAAATTTTGTCAAGTTTCATACATTTGTTATTTCTCTACCTTGATTGAATGTATTTTCTCTTTTTCGTCAAATACTTTAACTTAAATTCGTTAACTACTTTTGCACAGAACAGAGAGTTAAGATGAAATCCGAATGTTCGTTCTTGTCTTTTGTGACAGCTAAGGGCATAGGTATTAAGAAGTCATAAAAATATTTGCATTTATGCTGGAACCCCCTCCCCCGTCGATGTGAACGCCGATTAACCCCATTTAGTTGTGCAGGGTATAATAGGCATTATACAGTCGACCTTTGTTCCATTGCCGCCACAGCGCACTCTTTTTTTTTTTTTTAAGCTTGACTTGCATGTCGACCGATCTGCTTAATTCGTCATACACTTATTGCAAATAGGGTAATATATAACAAATATAGTACGTACTTTATATCTATGAAAATTATAAATCATTGGGATCATTTTTTTGAAATTTGGAATTTTAAAAAATAATATTTTTTAGAACATATTTTTCAACTATTTTTACTTTCAGTACATTTAACAAGTTAAAAAAGAGTTAAATAAAGAAGAAATAAATCATTCCGTAGTTTTGTATTTATCATTATTTGAAAACTATTGAGACGTGTTGTATTAAATATTTTTTCCTCCAAAATTAATATACCCTAGCATATTCGATATTTAACAAATTAATAACATTTATTATTATAATTATAACAATTATTGTTAAGTATTGTTTATTTAATTAAAACAATAAGAATCACAAGTTAGTATTATTTAGGTATTTAAAAACGTTTAAGATTTTTCTATAGTGTACAATATTTATTTTTTATCAAAGTCTCATATTAAAATATATAAATTACCTTGTTGTTTTTTATAGGTTTAAATACTGAGTCAGTTTTTTATTTGTTTTTCAGGTATAATTTTTACATTTTATTTTATTTATTTATTTAAATAATTAAATATTTACTATTTTTAATAAAATTATTGGTATATGCCTATAAATTATTTTGTGAGATGAGAATATTTTATTATTTAGACAATAAAAAATAATTATCAAACAAACTAGGAAAATAAAATTATTAAAAAATCCAACAGAAAAAAACTGATTTGTTCTGAAGAAAATGGATTGACTGTATAACTGTATAATTTCTTATTTTCATTGATTAATAGACATACCATCTTTAATAGGACGTCAAAGTTAATTGAAGATGTATGCAAATAAACTGTAAACCTCTACAATTTTTCACTTTTATTAAAGTTTTACTTAAGCATTTATTTATTTTGATCTGTTATATTTTTTAAATTAAAAATAAATCAATTGAAATATTGAATTATAAAGTAATTCAATTGTATACTGTAAAATATATTTAATTTTAAATTCTTATGTTTTATAAATAATTTAAAGTATATTATACTTTGTGTAATTATTTTAAAATTATTTAACAGCTAAATGAATTCGTTGATTGATATAGTTTTTTTTTCTGATTTTATTGATTTTAGTTTATATTACATTTGTAAGGTTATAGATTTGTAATTAAAAAAAAAATTAATTCGTATTATAATAATGATGTATATTATATTTAGTTGAAAGTATTAAATTCATAAAAAAAAAAATAATCAAAAAATCAAGAACGAATTTAATATAATTGACCGAACCAGAAAGTAAAATGATTAAGTGGTATTATTACGTGAACGTATTTATTAATTTAATAAATATTATTATTTTAAGTATTCCTATAAATGTTGTTATAAAATAAATAAATAACTTTTACATATATATATTTAAGAGCTATCAGTAAAAACTATTACAAGTTGATAATTACAATGAATGCATGATGATATATTATATCATATAGTTAATAATAGCATTATACTCGTATAGGTTATACAGGAAAAACAAGATTAAAACATATTTTTATACAAAAAATTGTGAATGTTGAAATAATTTAGATTATCTTATAAGTTTATAACATAAAATATATAAATGTTATAATTCGTTTTTTATTACTCTCAATTTTCTAAATTTTTTTGACGATTACATCAATTATGGTGAAATTATCTGAAATAAAAACAACTTAAAAACAAAAGAACCTATTATTAAAAAATACCTGCCATAAACAATTAAAAGCAATGATACATTATTTTTCTATTTATTATATGCTATGTAATGATTGACTTAAAGATATTATTATACTGGGTTCCGTGTCGATAATTTGTGCTTGTCGACATGGTATATCAGTACCTGTGATTTTTTAGCGTCAGATGTAATAGAGGTATTAGCTAATTTCATTTTATTTCTTTGCATATCGTGCATATAGGCAATAAAGTGGCACGCAATCCAACGGTGTTATCGTATAGCAGTGGTTCTCAATCTTTTTTGTTCTTGGAGCTCTTAAAATCCTAAAAATAATTACGAAACTCCAAAAATATTGATTGTCTATTTGTAACAACAATATTAGGTTATAAAATTATAAAATAATATTTCATTCACTTCACCAATATTATTAATAAATATTCTTTTAACAAGGTAAAACTATCAATTTTATGTTGGACAACCAAAAATTAATTTTTATTTTAAAGCTTGGATTTTGTAATTTGTCCTGAAAACTGTGAACATTTTATCTTGTAATGATAAATTTAATGTAGTCGAAATCAACAAATTTGATCAGTAGGTTTGAGTTTTAATTAAAATGTGAAAAAAAAAACATACAATTCATTGTGAAATTAAAGTAATTGTACTGGTGTGTTTTCTTGATTACTAAGAAATTTAATAATATTCGAATTTAATTAATTCAGATATGCCCAAGGAGCCACGGGCCTCTAGGCTTCTTTCGCGGAGCCCTACGGCTTCGTGGAACACAGTTTGAGGACCACTTTCGTACAATTATACACCTTTATTATATTTCGGTACGTCAAAATGTTGTCTGCCTTTGGTCCACACTACATAAACTGTACATATAAGAGTCAGTTGGAAATATCATTGCCTCTTAAATTTCAATTATAATTATAATTTTTAAAATATTTGACTTAGTGAAGTGGGGGTGAAAAAAATTTATTCTGAAATTTTATCTGATTCCAGACCGTGAACTTTTACAGGAAGGAAACCATCATCGAATTGCCTCCATAATAGTGTATTTCTCGTTTTATTATTGCCCATGATCGCGTCATGGCGGGCGGATGAAGTATTCCAAATTATTTTTATGAAATTTCTACTTAATGCAACATTTCAGAACTATAATTTTCAATATATAATTTTTTTCGGTTTAACTATAAATAAACAAATGTTTCTATCTACGAGACATAAAGGGAGCATTAATATATATAGTTGAATATATATTTTTCTATTTCAATAATATATTAAACATTTCTTCCGTATATTTTTATTTTAATTTGTGTACCATTTATTTTTGAACCTTGGTGAAATTAATTTAATACTTACGATGTTAAATTTTTATTATTTGTTTTAGGATTTTATAATAATCTCAATTATTAAACTATACAGTTTTGATTTTCAACATAATTCATTATATATATATATTTTTTTTTTTTTTGAATAACATCGTCCTGGGAATAAAACAAGTTTGTTTTGCTATGTTGTTTATAATAACTTATAGTGAGTGGTCATTTATATACTAGTCTCTATTGTGTTGTTTGGTTAAAACAACATATCGATCAGATCTTTAAACTTGTTATTTTTCTTATTTTATTTTTGCCAAATACTTTGATTGAAATAGTATGGCCTTTGGCTATGTTTGAAATTTCATTTATGATTGGTATGAAAATTAAATGCATATTGTAGTAGACAAAAAAATGATGAAAATAAAATAAAAGAGACTTAAAATCGAAAGGAATTTAGTTATTATTATTTTTTTTGTAACTATAATAGTATATCGGTTTGTTCTTATTTAGATCTTTAGTTGCATTTATCTTTGTAGTGATTAGAAACATAAATAAGCCTTACGTGAGCTCGGAGAAAGTATATGATAGTGGTACCTATGGTTTATTTCTTACATAAAATTACGTTTTACGATGTATTAGAATAAAATATTTGATATTTAGATTAATAATTTCTACCCGAGCATGAGGCATTGGCTATTATTACAGAAACCATGATGGCAGAGAATGTAAAAAAATATATACGAACTTAAATAGCTATTACAATATGTGTTGTGTAAGGATCAAATACTTAACAGTATTAATGAGAGAGCGTACCTCCACTAGTATTTATATATTATTTTGTAGTTCGTTTTTTATTGTTATTATACTTAGTATTTTATTAAGTCCACCACACTTATATCACAGTTAATTTTCCGTTGTTGATTGTCCAATAATAAAGTAAATAATTGATTGACGAGTTTATTACAGTGAATTCCAATATATATATATACCATATGTGACAATATAGTATTTATTTTAATTTTATTAATAATTATTAACAATATATTTAAAAATTTAGTATAATGAGTCATTTGAGTATATTTATTAAGAATAAAATGAAAGCGATTTACAGATCTGCTACACGATAATAATTCAAATAGTTGTACTCAGAATCTACGGTGGAAAAATATATTAATTATTGGAATGACTTTTCACTTATACACTCAGACATTTGTTTCATATTGTAACGCTGCCGCACAGGATTCTCGTAACAAATGATAGATACCGGTTGTGATCGGGATAGCAGTTTAAAAAAATACGTAATAGTTATTTCTGCTATAGAACAAGTGTGTGTCCCCCATATTACCCCCTAATACTATGTTTTACGTTTCTTTTGTACCTACCTAAAAATTCATTTTTTTTTTTTATACGTATTGTTTTATTTTTCATATGAGTCAGTTATTATCAGTTTTTATCTTATTTATTGCTGTTTTTATATTACTGTACTATGATTATAATGTTATTATAATTTCATTGAATTTAAATTTATATTTTAAAATTAAATTAGTATGACAAAGAGACTTAATGACTTATCAGTATTAATTTCATACTATATAGAAAGCTTTTACTATGAGTTAGATAAATAATTAATATACTGCGTCTTAATTTATTGCAATAATTATATAATGACTTATTATTTATATACTCCTAAATAATTAGTTAACCCATTATTAAATTTTATATAATTTATTTTAACTCAGAAAATACGTGTTCAATAGTATGTTATGGATTTTATATTCTTTACTGTAAGGTTTTATATTATTTACTTTTATTTTTTAGTGGTGAATAAATTATTGTTCTAATTCAAACGTAGTAGTAAAACAAATCATAATAGTGAACATTAATATTATGGTATATTTTCTGATTAAAACATCAAGGTTTGAATTATTTTATTTTAAAAATTATACTTATAGAAATTTTTAAATAGAAATATATGTTCTAAATATTCTTAAAATGTTAACTATGTGTACAAAATAATTATAAAATTCCGTAAAATACAATTAATACCGAAAAAAACTGTAAACTGAGAATGCTGAAATTCGTTTTATTGTAAGTGTAGCTCGTAATAAATACTTCATTTATGTGCACTTTATATGCATTAAATCAGTGATTCACAAATTTTTTTTTCGCAAACTCAGAATGTCTACTTGATACAATAATATTAAGTACATAGATAATTATGTAATAATATTTCATCAGATTTATCAATATTATCATCAATCGATTGTTAATATTCCTTTTACAAGGTTAAACTATCAATTTAATGTTGAGAAAAACATAACCCAAAATTAAATTTTTTTTAAAGTTCGGATGATTTTATCATTTGCTGTGCTAGTTGTTGTCATTTTACATTGTATTGATGAATTCACTTTTTTAGTATTCAATCCGTAGATTGGTCTACAGTAAATGTTGTCTCCATGATTCTCTATCTTGTGCTTTATCTTTGAGTTATTTGTATGAATTTACTCTTGCATCTTTGATTACTTGGCTTATATAACACGTTCTTGGCCTTCCTTTGTGAAAATATCAGTCAAGTAATGGAGTCAAAATTAACAAATTTGATCATTAAGTCTGAGTTTTAAATTAAATGGTTGTTCAATGAAAAAACATACAATTAATTGCGAAATTCTAGTAATCGTACCAGTGTGTTATCTCGATTACTAAGAAATATGGAAATATGTTAATATTTGGATTTAATTAATTCAGATGTATCCACGTAGCCACAAGCTCCTGACTTCTCTCGCGGAGTACTGTTTGAATATTGCTGAATTAAATAATTAAAATATTTTATTGTGCTCGAAGTTTGTGTTCATTTAAGTTTTGAAAAGTCTCTAGTTTGTATCAAAATAGTTAAAACTGGTATTATATACCTAAACTGGTATTTGAAAACTATCATAATACTAATATTATTTGTAAAATAATTTCTAATTCTGTTGTTTTTTTATCAATGTTTGAAAAAATTATTTTAATATTGATTATAGGTTCGGAATACATTTATAAATATATTTTTATAATACCTTGTTATCATAATATTAGTATCGAGTGCGAATCGACATAATTTTAAGTGTTACATATACATCCAACAGAGTGGATCGTTGTATGTTTAGAGTTTGACGGGTAATTGGTGTATAAAATTAACGGTGGGTATAAGAATATACGTTAAAGGGACCTTCAATGCCACTTTATTCACCGGCTGGCACAATCAATGTAACTGTTAATTAACTTACGTACCAACAAAACCTCGACAGCAAAATAACTTCTTATTACACATCCATATAACATGACATTGCAGTGTCTCGTCACTGACGATGATAATCGGCTAATCGTGCACGTTTACGTTCTATGCACTCATTTGTATTAGATATAATACGTTGAAATATTAAAACTATTACGATTATAATATTATTAATTATGTTGGTGATGGTGGATTTCAATTTTTATAATTTTGTACTAATAACGGCTTTACGACTTTGATACACGCCGGTATTTGTCAATTGCGGCACATTTGGAACACTACCTATATAGTATACATCTATTGCGCCGGTATAAAAAGGGTATATTAAAAAAATATACAACTTTTGCGCCAGTATAAAAAGGATATATTTAAAAGGTATACATCTATTGCGCAGGTATAACTATACAGTACAAGTAAAAATCATAATGGCTAAAAACAAAAATTAAAATTAAAATCAAACTTGTCATTTTACATACTTGGTATTTACACTAATATTATAATATATATATATTTACACTAATCCTACACATTTTGAAAATTTCTTAAGTTTAATATTAAAATTAATTATGTCTAATTTACTATTTATTTTTTGTCATAAATTTAGAGTTTGGTATATTTGTGATAAGTAAGAGAATACTTATTATGATTGTTGTATTACATTATCTTTAAAACTTTATAAAAAACAAAAATATTTGGATGGGGTGATTAAAAATACTTCTCAAACGATGAGAGAAATTCCTATCAGGCATTTGTTGATCTTTCGGCTAATATGTTACATGATGACCAAAGATACAAAAAGTTGCATTTTCATCAATATATGTATCAATGAGGTAGTCGCAAAATGTATTAACTTGAATATCAATCGGCGCAATAGATGTATACCTATAAATTATACCCTTTTTATACCGGCATAATAGATATATACCTTTTTTTCATCCCATCATTTTTCTTTCTTTACCTGGAATTTTCGGCGCAATTGATATAAACCCATACACGCGTAGTACAGTGTTGGTTTTCATTTTTTGTTCCATTAGTGCATGATTTGTGGCGTATTATTAATTACTACCAGTTTTTGCGCTACCTATTTTAATGTTTTATTTTTTTTATTTTTTGATTGATAAAGTTTCTTAAAAATATTTTTCCAAGCTGTGTGTGCGCATGTGCTACACACATTCGCATTTTATGCATTATTAATAATAATATAAGTATGTATAATAATTTATTATATTTCAATATTATTTTAGATTTTATTCAAGTTATACGACTATCTATTTATTTACAAAAATATATAACATACTATAACGTAACAATGCTGCGATGACAAATGTTGTATCTTATTATTTCACTTATTTTATTATATTACCGTATTCCTGTACCGAACATATGCAAGAAAGAATGTCTTTATAATGTATATATACTGGTATGTGTTTGATTTTGCGTGTATATTCAAGTATATGATTTTCAATGTAAATTAAATACAAAGTTTTTCTTTTTTGTACAATTATTTCTTTCATATTATTTAAATTTTGATTATTCATATTGTTATTTTTTTTTTATTGCTACTCATTTATTGACATTTTTTTGGAATGTGATGCAAGTGTTTTTGATTGTGAACATTTTTAGAAAATACTGTTCACATTTTTTTTTTTTTTATTAAGAAAAGACCATTGACAGCATTGGTCATTTGGTATATTTAGATTAATTTGACATATTTTATAGATAACAGTCACAATTAATATTTGTATTTTATATAATTTTAAATTTATTTGACGCTTTTAAAGTAATCTTTCAATTTTTTCGATCGTGTTACTTCTTATAATTACAGAAATACACTTTGTTAAAACTTTTAACCTATGAACACGTGTTGCTTACTCGAAAATAAGAAAATAAAATTAAAATTTCTTGAAACTCTTACACAAATTTAGTATACTGGAAAGTTTTTTGAATTAAAAATTATATTTAATATTAGATATAATTTATACATATTAATTTTAATTGTATTCGTGTGTTTTTAAATGACAATATAGACTAAAATAATTATACGAAATGAATCTTCAAGTTATGGATATTATGAGTAGAATCACAATGCTCTGATATTTATTGGCTTTATGTTCAGTATTAGGAACTTTATAGAGTAAATATCTTAGTTTGTTATAATTTTTCCAGTTGCTATGGTGTTTTTTGTCTTTTGTTCATGTTTATAATTAGTTTAAAATGTTGGTACATAATATATAATGGTTACGGCTTTGCATACACTCATCTATTATTCGTTTCAAATAACTTTACTTTATAAATTGTAAATTATTATTATTATTATTACTATCATTATCATTTGTATAAACTTAAATTTAATAATACCTTTTGGTTTACGTATAAGTTTGCAAATTATCTCGATAGGTAACATACCTTCTTAAGTTTATCATATAAAATCCTAAATAGTTATAAATAGCACATTTTATGATTTCATATATTTATATATTTTTTATGCTTTTAAAATATTATAAATGAATCCTATGAATTATTTTGTAGTTGAGTAAAATTTACTATTTATTTATTCAGTATACTAGGATCTATAAATAATTTCATTAATTCTAAATATTTTAATATACGATTGATAATGATTATTTTTTATCGTTCATTATGCTTCTATTTTTTTATTTCATTATGTATTTTTGCTATAACAAAAAATTACATGATATTAAATAAAAGAAACAAATAACATCTTAAAATAAATATATGAATACATTAATACAATAGTAAATAATTTGAAATTAAAATGTATTTTTGTATCTTATATCTGAGTTTGGTTATAGCTTATTAAATAATTTAAATAAGTTGTAAAATAAAATTTTATGTTAATCAATTCAAACACTTACTAAATATGTTAATTATAACTATTATAACTATACTATATGATGAAATAATTTTCATTTTAAGTAAAAATGAAAAATATTAAATTAATACACGTACTTTTTTATAAACATACACTTTTTCTTTATATTTAGATGTTTATGTATATGCTATAAATATTAAACCACTAGTTGATCTAATTTATTGATAGTTTTTATGATTTTTAAATAAAATAGTGCTATTTGAAAATAATATCATAATTTTATTATTTTTTAAGCATGTATATAGCGTGTAAATATGTATACGTTTATTTATGCTCAACTTGTTACGTGAATTCCGGTTGGGATTAACCTCTCGGAAATATAATGTTGGACAAATCCCTTGGATAGGTTAAAAGCGTTGTTGTTCACCACAAGGTCTATTATAAAAACCCAAAGATATTCTATTTTCTTAAAAATTACCTTTAAATTTTACCTCTTCATATACATATTGATTTTTTTTGTCTCCAAAAAATTTTACATTGACATTTATTAGTTGTTTATAGTTTGCATAATATTGTTAAATTAAGTATTAATAAAATATATAAGTAATATATAATATATAGTAAAATATATAATTATTGCTTAATTAAAAATTATTTTGATTAATTTTTAGTTCATATGATAGTATCTTTTAGAAGCAATATATCATCTAGTGTTATTTTAAAAAACCAATTTGTCTATATTAATAATTAAAAAATATTATTTTTACGTATGAATCATTCTTTTAATGTTGGTCTTAGAGTTTTCAAATCTTGACATATTCAAAATAAATTATTTTTAATAAATTAGACTGCCCACGTTTAATACGTAACATATTTAGAGAATATTATCCAGATAATGTAATTGTTAGCGTTGAAGTACATGTTTAATATTCAAGAAAAAAAACATGTTAGTTTTTACACTTTTCTCAATATTATAAAGCCAAAAATATAAAAATTTCATTATATGTGTACTTTGTTTTTTATTCTAAACAATGTATGAATTCTAAGATAAAGTACATATATTTAAAAATGTTGCATAACCTTTGCATTACCTTATAATAGCATATATATCAAGTAAGATTAAAAAATTTATTTAAAATAGTTAATTACTTAAATAGTTATGAAAAGAAAAATTAATAGACATTTTAATTACTCATTTCCATGCCATGCGTATAATATATATTTGGGAAACTTGGTTAATTATTACAAATTGGAAGATGATTTATATATGGTTTTCCGCTGTTTTTCCAAATGGTTTTTTGTTCTTTTTCGTCGTCCATTTATTAAATAAAGAACCATTTTTTTTTAACTTGCCTTTTGGTAGAGACATTAGCCTCATTTATAGTTATACAGATCCTGTGAAATGCCTGAGAAAAAAGTGTAAATATATTAAAATGTCATTATAACCGGAGAGTAGAGATTTCTTTTTGAATGAGATTATCAGTACTTCCGCCTGGTGTTTTTTCGTTTTGTTTTTTTTCAAACATATATTTAACCTAACCTTTTAATGTTCTAACGAGCTTTTGGTAATTAGAGTTTTAAAATTAATAAAACAGATGTTTAAGTTTTTAAACATAAATTGAAATCATTTTATTATGACCGCATGTGTTGAATAAAGTAAATAAATATAGAAATTATTTCTAAATTTTATCAAAAATATTTACAATTTGGATTTTGAGGATTGAAAATGATAAGTTTAAATTCTGGATTTTTTTTTTTTTTTTTTTTATTCTAGTCAGATG
The DNA here is from genome assembly GCF_003268045.1 of Sipha flava. Classification (NCBI taxonomy): domain Eukaryota; kingdom Metazoa; phylum Arthropoda; class Insecta; order Hemiptera; family Aphididae; genus Sipha; species Sipha flava. The sequence goes on along the minus strand of NW_020272979.1, from coordinate 631,063 downwards.
TGCTTTAGCCCAAAAACTGTATTAATCTGTCATTTAATCGAATTTGTTATTCAGTCAGTCTTCATAGTGGAAAGTTATGTTAAATGTTATCTTTATAGCTTCCAAATGGGGTTAAGTTATCAAAGATTTAACGAAAAATAACATTCAACTTCGGTATGCTATGGAATTTTTTGTACATATTTTACATATATAATGAATTTTAAATTTTAATTTCATTATTTTTGGTTAATGAGTTTTAGTATCATAATGTATCTAAATTTGTGTAGTATGAAGAGTATTAAGGAGTTGAACTGTCCCACACTTCATTAGGGCTTATACATTTTTTTAACTAGTTGTATAAACTCTAATACTGTATTAGGACTTGTAGTTTATGGTATTTATAATAATTCCTTTGTATATATAAAATATATGCAATATTAATTGAAAAATAGTCATTTAACTATATTAAAATCGTTATTTTTTTTTTTTTTTTTATGGGATATTTGAAAATTAATATGCTATTATGAAAGAATAATTTTGATCATAATTAATCATTATTAAGTAAAAACAGCTTAAAAATTATTTAAAAATTTTTAAATAGTGTAATCAACAAGCAGTGCATTTGTGTGTCGCCATTACATAAAAGTTGGGAAACACTGGTATAATGTAATATATTTACTAAATTGATTTTTAAAATTAAGTGTTTCTTTAATACAATATTTTTAAAATAGTTCTTTGTTTTTCCAGAATAGTTTTGAAAAATGGAGTAATTTTATTTTCTCACAGACTCCATCGTATAGAAAATCAATAATGACTATTTAAATCATATTAATTAATATTAATAATATTGAGTTGAAATTTAGTATAACTTAGTATATACCTGATGATAAAATTTTAATTTGAAACCGGTCGTACAAATTATTAATAAATATAATAATACTCTATGCTAAGCATTTATTTATTTTTATTTATAAAATATTTATTTATATATTAAAAAATATGTTTATGTTATCACTTTATTATGATTGCGTTACAAATTGAAAACATAAATGCTGTATTTTATCCAGATGAGTGGTTATTTTTTATTGAAATTTCTAATGGAATGACAAATTCCAATTAAATATTAGTGTTTTTTTTACAGTCGCACTTAAAAATACATTTTGTATACATAAGGTATATTCTTCGTTTTGGATTCCTAAAATTGCTCTTTTCTTGACAGGTGATACCCCATTCAAAAAAAGATCGACGGTAGCCCATTATGCAAATTCTTTTCAAAATGATCTCAGAAAACACAGAAACACGATTGGCGATTCTTCTTTCCTTTCTAGTTTTCATTTCGTGTCTCCGTTTTTCTCTCGTCTTCTATCTCTTATACTTATTTTTTTTTTTCACGTGCGTGCAACAAAACGTTTCTCATTCAAACACAAATAGTGCTATAGGTTTCGATAAAAGTATCCTTTTTTATTTCCACAAATCGTCCCAGCTATTCATCACCCGAGGAAATTTGTATACACTGTTTTCTTCTTATTTTTTTGTTCTATAAAAGCTTTCTACGCAATCCATCTTGTGTCTCAAGTGTTATTTCTTATGGTAGGTGGAGGATGCGAAAATAATATATGTAATTCACTGTTGAATCACTACAAAACTGTTATCAGCCTTATACATTATATCGAATCATGTATCATTCATTCGGAATACAGCCATATGTTTGAAAAACATTTAATACATGTGATTTAGATACTTAGACAGGTAGGCCTAAATATTTAGTCGACGAAGCCTTTTTTTCACAATGGATTATTCTTAAATAATCCTGCATATTGTTTTTTTTTATTTTAATGTTTTTAATAAGTATAACATAAATATAATCCATTTATAAAAGTTATGTTATATTTCAAACACCAACTGGTTTATATGTATTTATGTCGCGTATGATGCAACACTATAAGTGTGTGTATTATAAAACAATATAAAATACTATAATTTCAACTGTACGATTTTATTTAATCAATAACACAAATTACTTAATAAATATTGGTTTTTATACAGAGCTTTAATGTTAAATAATTATTAAAATTTACTAATGATTACTTTCACTGGTTAGTATCAGTAAAAATATTATTTATTTAATTTTTTAAACCCAGAATTTGGTATAAAATTGAATTTGAATGTTCTTTGTTATACTTTTACGTTTACTTCTCCAAATATGAAACCTTTAAATACCGAATTTTGTCAGTCGCTGCAGTTTTATCTACTAATCAGAGGTATTCGCTATTTAGAAAAAAACATTTTATTTTTATTAAATTAGAATTATAAAATTAATTAAAATAATTTTTTTTTAATTAATTAAGTATACACATCTTAAAAATTAACATTTATTAAAAAAATACGTTCATATTAGCATCAAAAACACAACCAAATACTTGTACGACAACGCATTAGTCACAATATTTCGTTGACGCAATAATATTTCAACTTGATAAAGATATACTATACTGTATAATAATATATGTATTAAAATATAACTTAATAGTGAAGTCTTTTATTTAGATATTCCACAATTATTTTTAATTTACGGTAGACATTATCAATTTCAAAAATTAAAATTATCATAAAAGTGTCCGTTATTTATAGTGTTTCATATTTAGAGGTTTCTTGAAGAAAGTAGTGAAAATGTTCCCGTTCCCGAAAAAACCTTCGTTATTTGGTGCTTTCGTTAAAATAGGTTTCATTGTATGTATAGATTCTATATTTTAGATGTTAATATTTTTATGTTCTGCTTATTTGTCAAGTACTTGAATGGAAAAAATCAATTTAAAGGTGTAAAAAATGGTTTTGGTTATTGCTGAAAAATATAACAAAATGTTTTTGTTTATAGCAAATAATGTACTTTAGTTTTTTTGTATTTAGTTTCTATTTACCTTTGAGAAATTGACTGTTCATTGTAGATTTTTGGTGGAATGGTAAAGCTATTGGTTTTTGTAAATGTATTTTTGTACATTTTTTAGCTTAGCAAAAGTGCTCCTTCAAGTTTCATATTACATATTATACGTTTCTTATTATTTTATCCTTTTTTTTATTGTACATACATTTACATTACGTTTGTTAAACGTTAAAAGATAATTCAATATTTGATAAAAATGTTTTGTCATAAAAATACTAAAGTAAGCATTTTAATATTGTATATGATAAAAAACTTGTTCAAGAATTTTATTTAAATAACATTTCGTTATATGAAAAAAAAAAGAACATTTAAGTATTTTAATATATTGGATAATTTAGGCCATTGAAATATTTTGAATAATATTTCTAAAATAAAAATAAAAATTATACATTTACTATTTTGATATAAGCTTACATAATATTATAAATAAATAATGTATATTCTTTCAGTAAAATCTTAATAATTTAATGATGTGAACTTTAATTTCCTTTGGATCAACATATATCTTATTATTTAATTAAGGTTTTATCTGAGGATTTCAATTAAAAAATGTCTAGTAAAAATTCGAGTTCGATTTTATTTCATTTTTACGTTTTCCTTAAAATACGTTATTTTAAATTATAACCATTGCTTATTTATTGAATAATCTTACTCTTAAGTTCTTAATTTTAGTACACAAATAGTTTGCATTAGATGCATAATCTTTGAAAGTTTACAATTGATTTACACTTAAACATATATATTTTTAATTCATAAATTAAGTTTTTGTGGAAATTTTATTGACTTTGTATATACCTGACAATGGATTTTTAATTCTAAACTGGTTATACTTTATAAATATTTTAGTACATCTGGCTGATCATTTATTTATTTATCTATACATAAATTATTTGTTTATTTATTTTTATAATAATTTACAAGTATTGACAATTTAATAACTTTAAATTTAATTTGTATTATTTTATAATTCATAAGTATTTAATGTACTATAAGTTTGAATTTTAAATCAGTAATTAAAAATGTTGTTAAACAATAGTATACATTTTATAATCAAATTAGGGTCATACACATTGTGGTATATTTTTATAGTCAACATTTCACATAAAACACATTAAAAATAATAATTTATTAAGACTAATTGATTAAAATGTTTTTTATATATGAGTTTTGTGATAGTAATAAGTATTATTATATCGATGGGAATTTTGTCACTAAAAGGGTCTCGAACTCAATATTTGACATATACACAGTACAGATGAAGACTAATGTATACTGAAAGACAACAAATATTTTCTACATCATTGCACACCCTGACAAAAGATGAATTCTATCATTTAACCATCCTTGATAATATTTCTAAATTACCATATGATTTAGAAGTGTTATTAATTAAATGAGGTGTAATACGTTCTGACGTCAATTGATTGAGTGACACAATGTAAAGTAGTATAAAAGCTTGTGCGTTAACAGAAGTAAAGTTCTCCACATGTATAAGAAAAATCTTTTTGAGTCAGAGAAATCGATTGTCTGTCCATCTACAAAGAGTTTGTCGTCACATCTTACCATTTCTTCTTTTTTTTTTTTTTTTTGTCAGTCTAAAGATGTTCAATTGGAGAGAATTGTCTTTGGTATAATAAATTAATGTCATCAGATTGAAAGCGGTTTTTCTTTAATTCTTTTCCAGTGGGATCATGATCCGGTGTGGAAAATCTGCCAATATAAAACCTCTATAATTAATTGCTGTCCATTTGATACTCCTTGTGTTTACGACTTAAATAATCGGTCTTTACCGGGTAAATGATATATATATATATATTTGTATATTAATTAATTAAAAATAAACTATATTTTATCTTACTTTATTTATCATCATTGAAATATCTAAACATTTATTTTTAGTAGGAGTGCAAATCGTTTAATGGTTGTGTTATATTATTCATCTAGTAAGTCTTTATTCGTCTGTTTAAGAAGTATTATTTAATTTGTGTTCTGATCGTTTTTTATTGTATTTTAAAATATGATATCCATTTATATTAATTTTCAAAATATAATACATTTTATTTATGGTTTAAAACGAGTATTTAATATTATTATTAAAAAGATAATTAAATTTGTATTAAAAATTATAAAAGATCTATATTTTTTAAATAATTAACAAAGAGTAGTCTTCAAAAATACATTTTTCAGAAACGTATGAAAGTTAAAACTATAAAATGATAATAAATTAAGTAAAATATTTTTTTATAGAATTCTATTAAATTGATGTAAAATAAAAAAATACCTACGTATTGGGATATGATATTTATCTGGTTTATAAATACATTGATTTGTTAAATGTCTAATTTTTACTTATTATTTTCAGAAATATATAAAGTTAATTTATTATTATAAAATATATGTGTATTTAAGTTTACTTTAGTTTAATATGGACCCTAAAAAATGCAGTGAAATAGAATAATCAATTTTTTTAACTTGTTATAAATTAAAAGAGTCATTACTTTTTTTTAGTTTTTTAATTTTAATATTCTACAATTTAATCTATGTATAACATTTTTTTATTTGAATGTATTCCTTCGAGGCTTGTCATAAAATCCGTGTCGTATTGCTTTCCAATTTAATTAATTTATTGATTTCCCTTATTTTCCCCACGTATGTTGTGTGTTTATCAATCACAAGCTTCGTTGCATGTAAATTTTTGTGCTCTACAAGGAATTTATAAAAATGTAGCCTTTAGATAAACCATAAAAAACATATTTCTTCATAACTTAAGCTTAAATTAAGCTCGGTGTGATAGTAATTGTTTTATATATATTTTTATATATTTATTGCGTGTAAAGCTTTTTTTGTTCAATAAAATTTACCAATTGAATACTTTTATGAAAATCTATATTTTAAAGCAAATCATTCTTTTTATACTTGAGTATGATTTTTCATAATAAACTAATGTGTGAACTAATTTATTTTTAATTGTTATAATGTAAAATGTTTATTCTTCTTCGTTTCAAACATAATGAAAAAATAAATTATTTTTTGCATACTTAACAATACAAAACTGTAGTAGACTAATATATTTTTAAGTATATGCTACCCATGATTTAAAATACAATTTCATTCTTCATTAACGTTGATTACTTGAATCTATTTGAACGAACAAGGATAATTTACTGATATTATAAAAAGAATCTTAATTTTAGGTATAACTTTATTTTTATAGATGTTGAATGTTTTTAAGAATATTTATTTATAGCTACATATTACTTAAACTAGATATTATTTGACAGTTATGAAAATTGATGTACAAAGTATCTTGTTTTAAGTTTTTAACGAATAAATAGATTTTCGAGAACCACGCTACTAAAATATTTTGAAATAAATATGTCATGATTAATTTATACTAATTAAAAATGAAATGTTATGAAGAGACCTCACTTATACTTTGCTAGTATGCTAGTTAATTGTTATTTATTTTGATATAATTACTATCACAAAAATGCAATAATATCCACTAAGTTCTAAATTATAATGCATGTTTATTTATACAGAACGGACTTCATTTTGTGTTAGTGTGACCAGATATAATTGCATATATAAGTAAACATATTTATTTATTTAAATACGTTATCTCATAAATTGATCATACGAATTTAAAATCAATAAAATAAAATTGATAGGAATTATAAGTTATTGATTGGTAATAAAAACTTATTTTTATAAATATTACCATATCTAGATTTTAAAATATATACTGTTTTGTAATTTTTCCATTGAATTTATTACTATTTAAATAGAAATGATTGTGTTTCTAAGTGTTTCACATTTAATTCAATTTGTAGGCTTAACCAAATATTTAATATTAAAATTTTTAAATATTGAATTTTAGGATATAAACTTATTTTTGATTTTCTTTTCCTAAGCATGTATGTACACAAATTGCCTATTTATATCGCCGTGTCTAAAATACTTAAAAATGTATTCGATTTATTATCAGCTGTTATTTTAAACTTGTAATTTTTCACTTTTTTTTTTTTTTTGTTAGTTTTAACTCTTAATAATATAGGCCATAAAGGAATTAGCTTAATTACATAGGAATATCTGCAATTATTTTGTGTTTTAAGTTAATTTGTATTATTTTTATTATGATTCTTTGTGTAGACTTAAAACTTAAAACTATAAAACTTTTTAATACCAAAAGTATTGTAAATTCATTCTAACTTAAGACATTTTCAACATTTTTTTTATGGCCATCTTCATTATAACTTTAATTTTATGAAAATAACAGTACATTTCATTTCTAAGCTGTTCACTTAAGCCCATTTAATAATCTATATATTTTTCATCGAATATATATGTTAAAATTTCAAGTAAATATTAAAAAAAAAAAAGAAATACTAGTGCTAAATCAATATTCATACCATGTTAAATTATTCATATAATGTTTCGATTAAAATCACATTGAATGTCATTAATATTGAATTGAATGGAGTTTCTAAATTTTGATATTTTACATTTGTATTTTATTTTTGATAAACATATCGAGCATAAACTTCGAAGGTATATTTGAAGTATATGGGTAATAATATTATTTTTGTGGACTTTCTTTTATTTATATATATTCTATTATTTTATTAAACGATGATAAATAAAATAAATGGCAGGAGCTTAACTTGCTTGTAAGCGCTGCAAGAAATCTTTATATCTACTTGTGAAAAAGGAAGTGTAAAATGTTAATAATTTTATTATAATTACAATTTAAATGTTTGACTATTTTTTGTTTTCGAATCATTATTCAAGTATGTGTTTATATATGATATATGTATATTATCTATGCACCTTGTACAATTTATATCCTGAAATTAAAATAATCCAAATATGAATAAATATAAAATATAACTAATAGTTTATTCTAAAATAAATTATATCATAAAAAACATTAATACTCAACTATGCGTTGATAAATATAAATTATGTGATGTATAATCATAGTAATATACTGCACAGTGGGCCATAATATAAATTAATGGGATAACAATATTTAAAAACTTAAAATTATTAAAAAGTTATTTTTAACGTTATTTAAATACCATTTCACTTAATATATACAAAACTAAGTTGAAATTAAACTATTTTTTATTTTTATTTTTATTTGAATTTTCTTTACTCCCTATTGTTACTTTTTTTCTGTGTTACTGTTATAATTCATTATTTTGAGTTATATAATCTTTAAAATTGCGTGCCAAAAGTAACTTTGCATTTGGTAAAAATGTTTTTTGTTTATAATTATGAGATTTTTTTAAGTATGATACTAACAGATCTAATGATACGAGAAGATTATTGAGTAACTCAGTTATGGTAATTCTTTTATTTCGGTAGTCAATAGTTTGAATATACGAGTTATGTTATAGTTAAGTAAACTTTGCAATTTTATTTCCGCATTTCATTCATTAATACAAATTGATCATGGGTGAAATTAAAATCCAAGTATTGCGTGCTGAAATTGCTGAAAAAAAAATTGAATAGTACTTTACTGTAATACTATAAATTATATAGATCTGAAAAAAACAAGATTGCTACATTTGAACTCAGGGGTGTTAAAAACCCTATTGCGCCCCCCTAATTGCGCCTATGAAATTGATTCATCATCGGTGTAACAAAACTTTTTTGATTCTCTAACTAAATTAAATGATGGATATATGTTTGCATTTTTATTTTTTGCTTGAAGACGAATAAGTTTATATTGATACTTTGATAATTTGGTATCTATAAGCAGAGCTAATACTTCAGTTTATTCTTATTTTTTTAAACCCTTATCCTCAAAATCCTTATATTTTTTATATATATTATATATTTTAGAGGCATGTGTTGTCATAGTAGCTTCATTAATTATTTTAGCAGCTTCTAATTGACCAAAATTTTGAAGAACAATTTTATTTTCAAGAAATAGTCTCTCAGATAACAGACAGCAGGATCAGTCTTTGTTAAATCTAGTATTTTTGTTCAATTACTTTTTTCACTGCACTCTGAAAATAATTTTTTTGGCCAACCTCTTGAACAACCAAGATTAGGTTTAACCAATGTTTCATTTGAAATCTGGTTAGGGAATTTAAATTCTAAATTTAACCAAGAGTTAAATTTACTATCAAAAAGTGTACGAGTTCGATTTGCTATTTGCCATTTTCTATAAAACATAGAATTAAATCTATCAACTGATTTTTTTAATTCATTTGTATTTTCTGGTTTATTATTTTTTCTTAAAATGTGTTGAATAAGTTCATTTTTTATTCGAGTTCATTTTTATTACGAGAAAATAAAAGGGATTCATACAATTCTCGACGTGAAATCTTACATATAATATGAATAGTAATAGATTTAAATTTCCATAAGTTTCAAATAGACAGTTATTGGTATTTATTGGCATGTATATATAATTCTGAACAAGGTTTGCTAAAAGAAGGTAAAAATAAAATAAAGTCTAGGGCGTTTTTTGTAGACTTAAAATATAATTATATTATTGGTAAAATTGTAGTAGTAAGTTAAGTTTTATATATACACAATTCTATTAATATATTTACATAAAATTACTGTTTTTTTTTTTTTTTTAGTAAATATAATACAATTTTACCTGAACTAATTATCTGAGCAGAATTCATGATGATAATAACAAATTACAAGAATAAATAATATTTCGCTAAACGTAATATTTTATTATAAAATGTTGAATGTTCGTACAACTCCTTTATGTAATAATTATATACCATAGAATAAACGAGATATTTAAGTTACTTTGGACAAAATTTTATCAACTTATGTATATAAGGATATCTTATCTAATTAATTACATTAGATAAAAATTTATCTTAGTAGTTTTGTTTTTTTATTTTTGTCCCATTATTTTATATTGTGGCCCACTGTGTACCGTTGCAAATTTATAAATTATCGTTTATATAATATCGCCGCGGAGAACCATTATACGAATAAAATCAATTTGGTACTGAAAATTCAAAGTCCGCTATATGATGCCAGGTACGTACTCGTATTGATTGTCAATATCATGCTAAAATTTAACGGGCTGTGTATACTTTTTTAAAATGACATTTTTAAAAAAATAAATATATTTGCGTTGTCATTAAATGAACATACGAATAATACGTGTTTAACGGTACGTTAATAAAAAAAATTGAATATAGCTCATAATCTGATTTTTAATTCATCTTTTCCGTCGTTTATTTGATATGTATGACACACGTTATCAAACTGTTTTGTTATAAATATTCATGTGCAATATATCGCTCTCGACTGATATAATATATATATATTGTAAATATTATGTATTAGGTTATAAAATGCATTATCGTGGCAGTATTTATTACTCTTCACATGCATGTTGTTTGCACTAAATAAAGCAATAATCTATTTAACATATCTTGTGTGTTTGTTTACATAGAACACTCGTACATATTCTTGTTAGAGTTCCAGAAAATCGTTCGGTCAGATAACCTCAACACGCAAATTCGCACGCGCGTGTGGCGCAATGTGTGGGGAGTATGTGTTCACGTGCAAGTGATTTATTAGTTTTTATCTTTTTTTTATTAGTCTTGCAGACAGCGACAGTGGTGCGAATGGTTCCGTCACAAATAATAATAATAATGTCTTTCCGATAAATTAGCCTACTGAGAATGCCAAATTACATCCCTCTTGCTCTTACCCGTATTAGAGCAAGTATAGAATACTATAGTAATATTCTCGTTTCGGACATACGCTCTATTGTTGTCGCCACTGCCTCTAGATAACCGCTGTTGATGTGCTCGGCACCGGTAAATATACACAAATCCCTTCGTTCCTCCATCATTATTACAATATTATTGTTGTATACATTTTTCGTCTTCCATATTCCCACGTCCTGCCCTTGTATTTTCCAGTTCATTACTGCTCATGATGGATCCGGATGTTCTTTGTGTCGCCGGTGGGTTTGGCGTAATACCCCGTTCGTCGTCATCTTTGTTATATCGGAGCCACCGCAGCCATCGTTCATACAAATAAATGACGTGAAAACGATCGCTGGCGTGATGACGATGGCCAACTGAAAGTACCGACCCAATAACATCATGGACCAAGACAGAGGGTGTGTTCGGGTCGAAGGAAACAATGGGTCTGATGTATATATAAATTTACGTGTATAAATATCGATGAAGGTTAGAGTGTTGTAAGTGCAACATCTGTGATAAAATTAAGCAAGTCTCATAAATAAAACTCCCTATCTACGTACGAGAAATGTTGTACTCAAACACGACGATGACGATCGACGATCGACCTTCTCGTCTCAAACACCTATTTCCCGCCTGATCGTTCTTGAAAAATAATAATAAAAAATCCTTATGGATGTTTTGCTTCGTAATCTTCTTTCTTCATTGACTCAAACTCATAAATTTAGTCATTGGAGTGCGTCTGCATGTGTGATTAAACATGTATAATTTTACATACAGTATATATAATGTGCTACTGAATTTAATCTTATACGCATCATTATACGTTTTTATTCTTCAATGAATATTTTTGGCCCTATTGTTCATTTATGTCTGTGCTTCCTATTTTTATTAGGTTTACCTTAAATATTGTAAAACCATTTTATCGCTGTAAAGTTATATATCATGGCAATTGTCTTCACTAAATAGGGCAGCGGACAAACTTTTTGTCCTAATTTGACTGTTTCATTCATTATATAGTATAAATAGGAATCGAAACCCAATATTTTAATAAGCCAGTAAATAACTAATTACTAGAATACCTAATAAGCCTAAATTATAACTATAATGAGGGTTGGTGTTACTAACTTTGTATTGTGTTTATTTTTCTTTCATAGACTAAAACTGAATTATTATAAATAAAAATTATTAGTTTTAATTTAAATATCCTCGCATGCATACACAGTTTAACTGTATGTTTCTGCATGTAGTGAATTAATTTAGAGTTATGTATGGCTTATATTGACATATAATATGAAATGCCTAATATTATCACAGTTATTTTAAATTTTAACGTGTATCTTCACCATATTATGTTATGTAAGTTATTGTAATTAATTAAAAGTACATTAGTTTTGAACATGTTGTCTTTGTGTATACTATAAAAAATATAGAAGTATTGGATATTTATATTATTCAAGCTTTTTTCAACGTTTAACTCAATATGCTATATTATTTGTCCGCCTGTGAATGAAATAACTTAAATACTTCTCTTCCATTCTACAATATCATAAACTTAACAGCTTATTAAAAATGCCTTCATATATTATTATTATATGTTTGTGGTTGGACCAATTTCCAGTGATAGAAATACAGCCCTAACTGGCCAGCCGTTGATCAAAATATTCTTTAATATTGATCTTGTTGGTATGTGAAAAATGTATTTTTTTGTTTATAATATAAATATTATGTGGTAAATAATCATTCTTCAATCATCTTGTTCCGATAAAAAGTCAGTCGATAATTTGTTATCACTTCAGAGGTCTAAAAAGATAACAATCTATTTATCCTATTAAACATTCAATGTGCACAGCAGTGTTGCGTTGTTTTCGCTCCCTTATTTGATGTTTTAAAAAATGCATGATGCTTGCAGGAAGTTTTCATTGCACTCGCTCAATGTCTATTTTTATATCTACGATGTATATGTAGGTGTATATATATTTATAGATAAAATAAATACGGTATGAAAAGTTGAAATGTATATACGATAACTTTCAACTTTTCTTAGATTCGACTATATTTTTAGTTTTTTCTATTGTGGGTTTCAGAGCCGCAAAATGGCTAATTCTATGATGACCCCTAAAAGTTTATGTCAATCACATGTGATTTATGCATAAATAAAGTATTGGAAACAAAAAAAATTCAGTACTCAAACTAGTTATTTATCTATGATTTTATTTTTTTAAATCGTTATTAACAATCACATTTAATATATATTTATGTTTGTATTGCTTTGTGCATAACATTTAAAATTTCCACAATGTTAATAGCAATTACTAAATTAAATAAGTCATTTAAATGTCTATATAAGGAGTAAAATATCTTCTTTTTGTAAAATTCCTATAATTGTTTCTCCGGATAAATCAGTTCAATTCCATACCAATGTTAATAGTTACATTTAAAATAAAATGTAAAATTTTGCTTAGCTAAAAAATGTATTTTGAAATATTAAAAGGTATGTATACGGTTTTTACAAATTTTATCGGTTGATTAATAAATAATTAATGTGAAATTTTCAACTGGTAAAACATTTTATCATTTTATCTTTAATGTCAATCTTTATGTTGCTTAACTATAATTTTACTAAACAATATGATAATGTTTATAAACAAATTTTAAGGAACCTTTTATTTCCCAAATTCTTAATTATACCTTAATACTTCTCAAGTTTGTCTATAGCATCTAATACAAGCTTCTTAATCATATTCTGTCAGTTCCATAGAAATATCTGTACTAGACAGTTACCTTAGTATTTTATTTAAGTCTTAATTATTACTATAATTATGATAATCGATATTTAATGATCTCTAATCAAACATGTAGTTTTTGACTGTACTATATGTATATATATATATATATATATATATATATACTAGCCGACCCGTCATGGCTTCACCCGTGATTGGTTGTTTAATTTGCTTTCGGACGATGATATCTAGAATTTTTTATTCAAATTCTATCGTTTAACAATATCGGCAAGTTATTATAAAAAACGGTTAACGAAAACGTTTGAAATCATATTGAAATGTTTCTAACAGGATTAATGACAAATATATTTTTATTAAAAAATGAATACAGATACAAAATAAATGCTGAATAGTTAACGGTTGATAAAAAATTGTATAAATTGTATAAATCCCTTACAATTTTACATAATGGTATATATATATGTATAGTGTGTTCAAACCGCGTTTTTACTTTACAATTAAGGTATAAACCGAAGAAAAATATTATTGAGAAAGCCCGCCATTTGATTGTCCTGAGGCGTTTGTTCAGACCTTCGAACCTTATTTCGACGAGATATGTGCTTTTATACTTGTATTATATTTAGTATTATAGTATATAGTATTATACTAGCGGAAGAGTATCACAACAACGGAATAATTACCATTGTATCTCGTGTACAAATAATATAATTGTTCTCATTCTCCATGCGCTTTAATTTTCACACCGTTTAGGGGACTCGTCGGCAAATATAAATTATACCACAAATGTAGATCCATAAATATTCTGATTTATCACACACATTCGCCATCGCTGTCGATATGTTACAGGTAAACCAAAGAAATGCCCGGGCAAAACGCGAACTGCCCACAATCCTTGGGCAATATGTCATATTTCAGCTCAGACTGAGCAAACCTAGTTATGACCAACCTCATTTGGGCAAAACCGTATACTGACTTTTATTGTATGGACAAAACCAAATGACCATAAATAATACAAATAATCATAAAATAAATATTTTTGTACTAATATAATTTAATACACTTAAATAATAATAAAAATAAAATTATATTAAGTACTCGTATAAAAATAAACAAATAATAATATTAGGTACTCTTATAATGTTAAAATAAAGAATTAAAAAATTTAATACATTTAAACCTCATTTGGGCAAAACCGTAGCATCTTAAATAACTTCACTACATATGTAATTGAATATACATAATTAATAATAAAAAAATAATATTTTTGTTTGTTTGTCGCTACATTTATTAGACCCATGATATTTAGAACTACACAAAATTTTTTGTTGTTTACATTTGCATTTTCTCATAGTGCACTTAGTTTTTCATGAACAAAAAATAAATCTTTGTTCTCCAGTTAATGCATTTTTAATACTAGCAGTCCTCAATGGTATTTCGATATTTGGTACATCATCGCTAGTAATGAATTATTCCTTGCACTGAAATATTTGGTTTCTGGTACATACCTTTAATATAACGAGTTGATAAAATTCGATAACAACGATAAATTAACAAGATACGTGTAGTAATTTATAATCGTAATAGAATCGTACTATAAAAATCACTATTTGTATTTAATATTAGCGAACGTATATAAGACGCTACGGTTTTGCCCAATTTCGACTTTTGCCTGTAACAGATTACGGAATCAGAGTTCAGATAAATTTCAAACAACTGTTACAAAAGTAAAATATATAAATAAATAAACAAATAGTTTATTTATTTATTTAGTTTAACAAAAAAAAATTAAGAAAATACGTAATTTTTTAAATTGAATAATAAAAATTAAAAATTATTAAATGATTATTACTCGTAAATTAAGATATAAATAAATATTTTCTTAATTTTTTTTTTTTTTTATTCAAAGCAGAATATACATTATTAATCAATAATTGCCAAAGTTTAAAATTAACTTCCGCAAGATATAGTATTCACTTACGTACACATTCCTGAGATGTAGATATGTCTCGTCCAATACATCAACAGAACTGGGATCTCTTCTGTAGTTTTTTTCTCTAAACTGTAGCCGAGATTTTGGGGATCACTTTGATGCACACTTTGACTCCACATTTTGGATATTAAATACGTGTTGGAAAAAGCCGTGCTCAATTTCACTGTTTGATTTCAGAAAAATGTTAATTTCCTTAGATGGTCACCTTCTTATAAATATGGATTTCAAGGCGTGATATCTTAACATGAATAAATGCATATTATGTAGATTCTGTTTTCAATAATAAAGTTATGTAAATACCTTTTTTTACTTCTGTGAGAGTAATTTAAATTTTTCATATATTCCTGAAAGACAAAGCGCAAGCTCGTGTCATTATCTATATAACTGGTTTCCACTCAGCATTGACTATCATATTCGATTGATTGTATAATAAATATAACACCTAACCTTAATTTTATCTCATTCTAAAGGTCGGCATAAATGAATGCGATTTATTTTGTTTTCACTCTATATATTGATATTGTGTTTGAATCTTTACGCTCAGTACATACGGATTTGATAACAATATTCAGTTGCAATCTATCGATATTATTAAAGAAGAACATACACCACTACCACCCAACGTATTACACTGCTGACAATAAATCATATAGCACTATGAGAATATCCATCAGTTATAATCAATCAATTTATCTGCACTTTTTCTCGGTTCTCAGTTTAACAGAGTAGTTTTTATTGTATACATAAGAAACCTTTTTGTAATCCGGCGGTAGCGTGCATCCACCCAAGTGGTGATCGAATTACCAAACTAAATAAACATGTACATGTATAATGTATATGTATGATATAGATAAGTATCAAGAATTCTATACGAACTCATTTATACAGTCGATCATTGATTATTTTCCTTAGTGAAAGATCGTCGAAAAACACAACGTTTGTTCGACGTAACATTATTTTTGTCACTCAACCGTTTTGAATGTATAGATTTTTTTTTTTTTTGTATTTGAAATATCATTCATTCATACAGACAGATTTAGCGTAGAGATAAAATATAGAATTTTTTGTTCTTCTGGTATAATAATTAAAATATCTAAGTGTACTCACGATCGACAGAAAATATTTTGTCCTCACAATCATTGTTGTTATTAATAAGAAATCGACGCACCATATCGTGTGCATTGAAGTTTGTCGTCAACATTCGACCGTATTGAAGCCGACCTATTTTTCACTACTGCTCAATTTAACAGTATTTCAATAACTCGACATGTACGTTCATGCGTGTAAATCTGTTAAACAAAAAACTATTTGACGGTAAGGGAGTGCACTGTGTATTATTCTCTGTACTGCATCAGTCTCTAATAGTCAAGACGAATTTTTCTTCACTACCAAAAAAACAGAAAAAATATATTTACACACCAACGATTTCTTCATTATTTTTGTCGTAGCCGAGAGTTTCAAATTTTTTTTATTTACCCATACCTCTCTTTCCTGCACTAGAACAAACAAATTGTATTCATCAAATTTATATCGAATACCATTTTCAACATTTTTTGCATTTTTTTAGGCTTAGAATAATTTTGCCGTCTAAAATGCTATTTATTATTAAAATTTTTTAAATTTTATTTTTATTTAACATGATAAAATATTTCTTCGTGAAATCTTTAGATAAATAGTACATGTTTACTACAGTTAATGTATTAAAAAGAGAAAATGTACCTAGAAAATTACTATTTTTTTTTTTTAAGTCAAATTAAATTATGGAACAGAAATTGTTTTAAAGGAAACTTTATAGTAAATTTATAATTTTGCATTTTAGTATAATATGGAAGTTTAAAACAATTTATTTAAAACATAAAAATTACTATTTTTTAAAGTCTAAAATATCTTTATTCAACAAAAACCTTAAAATGAATTAGTAATTTTAGAAATATTAAATATTCTATATTGTTATTCATAAACTTCTATGCTTTAACATCAACAAGTAACTCTCTGTATTTTAATAAATAATTTATTGTTTTTTTTTTGGACGTAATTTTTATATTTAGGATCTGATCAGATATCAGCTCATTCATGTATGACTTATTTGTGAATTAATTTTTGAAAATTGTATTAAACGAATTTTTTTTTTTTACTTGGTTGTAAATCGATGAAACTTATAAACTTTATTTACAATTTATTTATGTTATTATTTTTATTGGATATAATTTTTAAATTTTTTATCCATACAAAATTGCTATAATGTATTTATTTATTAATTAATTAACCTAATTTATATGTGATTGAGAGAACAATTTTTACCTGCGAGAATGATGAGGAAAAACTATTATTTTTAATGTTTTATATCAGTATGTATAGTTTTAAATATTTTGACTCTACATTTTATAAGAAAATACATATATAATATAAATATATGAATATTAAAATTCATAAAAAAAATTTTAATTTTTTTGGAAACTATATAAACTTCAGATTTGTTAAGATTCTTATTTTTTTTAAATCTGTACTCATTGTACAACTGAAAATCATATATTTTTGTGACCTATACGAGGATAGGCGTGCGCAGACCTGTATTTCAAGGGGTTCCTTTAATACTTTTGGGCCTAATTTTAATAAAACATGTATAGATATGTTTACTAAATTAAAATGTATAAATAATTAAATAAGCTTTATTTTATTTGTTTAATTTAATATTATGGTATATTAATCTCAATGAATTTATTTTCTTTTATTTTAATTTATTTTCTTCAATTATTTATAATTTGTACTTTTGTAGTCAAATGTAGCTGTTATAATATCATAATACATTTTTGTACAAACATTTAAAAATTGTTTTTTCTATTACAAAATATTTATTTTTTACCAACTATTTTAAAATAAAATACATAACTTTAGCAGTATCAGTTAAAATAGAAATCCTTATTTTTAGACTTAAATTGTATGGCCCTATTTAAACATTTTGGGGGTAACGGACACACTCGACATCTCCTGTGCGGACAGGAGTGGCTCCAGAGCCTTGGTTAGGGGGGGGGGGGGGAGAAGTCAAGTTATAATTTTACAAAATTTTATTACAAAAAGAAAACAAAAATTTTTACAACTCAAATTCAAGTTGTCTATTTTTAAAATTTGCAAAAATATCAATAATATGATCTATTTGATCTAAAATATCTACTTTATGATATACATTAATTAGTCATAATGCTAATTGTCTATATTCAGTTATCCTTGAACGAAGCCAGGCCTCCAAAGTGTGAAAAAACTTCTTTCAATTGTCATACCTCTATGGCTCCTATCTACATACTCGTACGTGTCGTATCATAGTCCATATTATAATATGCATTTTTTGTTAACAATATACATTTTTTTTATAAATACAGTACATCTTAGGGGTAGCTACGGACCCTAGACCCCCCCCTGGAGCTGCTCATGGTGCGGCATGCCTATGTATATGTTATTGTTATTATGAATAATCCGATATTTTGCAAAATGCCTAGGCATAATATAAAATGCCAAAAACCGAACACTAATATACATAGTACGAGCTTGGCCTAGGTGTTATGTATAATGCCAAATCTGGAGTAGGCAATATGATGAAAATAAACAAAATTATGCATCGCTTATTACCAACCAATTAACTTATCGTTTATCATAAATGTGCGTGCACGATTTAACAAAGAATTAATAAACGATTTAATAAAGATTCTTTTACTACCTACTATAATAATAATTCTGAAATACAATATTAAACGCACTACAATAATAATTTATTAATAAAAGTATTAATTAGGTAATAATTTTATTACAGTATTGTAATTTTTCTTGTGATAATGGTTTTATAACTATGGATACGATTTATATGAAGTCAGATTTTTATAACAAGCTAAAAAATTTTTTTTAAAAATTTAGCCACTAATACTAGTTTTTTACCTGATGATTAGTTTAATGAGTTGATAAAAATTCAATCCACAAGAATTGGCTAAGGACTTTTAAAATATGTTTGTACATGCAAGTTTCAAAATGAATCAATACATAAACACATTTTAACAATCAATAAATAAGTTTAATATCGACAATTGAAATACATATCGAAATGACAGAGAGTGTCTTTTAAAATATATGTTTCGCAGCATTAGGATAGACTATATATGAGAGGGTGTAATTATTACATAAAATCATATTACAGTGCTTCTTTCCAGACAATATTAGCTAATATAAGTAAAAATATTAGTATTGATTGTGAGTTGTTTGTTGTTAGATCATAGGGTAAGAGCCAATGAGAATGCAGAATTTGGAAATTTCGTCTGCTGAAAATATTCCGTTTTATTAAAATAAATATTTAAAAATATTTGGTTTTTTTTTTTTTAATTTTCAGTATTAATTATGTAATTTTTATTTAAGGTTCACTGGGTACAGCAACAACACGAAAAGAAGAGACGGAAAAGAGATTTTGGAACTAATTTACCATCTACTGTTTTTGCTGGTTCTTCAGATTTTTATCAACAACAAACATCAGGTGGACCACTTGTACAAGGCCAAGCATTCAGGCGCCTTAGCAATTCAGTTCATAATGTATTTCCTGATCCTCTTTTTAAGGAACAATGGTACTTGGTAAGCTCTATAGAAATAAATTCTAAATTAATTTATATGTATAATTATGTCAAAAATCTTATATACTATGTATTAGACCTTTTTTGAACATTATAATTCTTGCAGTCATTTTTGTATTGGATTTTCACTGATACTGAATAGGGTAAAGTTAATAAAAGAGTTTTATTTGGAATATTATCGACAAAGCCCTAAATATAATTTAAAAACACGCTGTTAAACCTATAGTACTTATATTACATATTATGTTATCTACATTTTTTTAGAGAGTATATTTCAAAATTTTTTCTAGCTTGACCTTATTTGGAATATATAAAATTATAACATAAATTAAATTAGAATAATATAAAATTTAGACTAAAATATAATTAACTTAATAAATTGAACTAAACATTTATTGAATATAATGCATCCGACACATTTACTTGTAACTAATTATTTTACTGTAAGCTGTTATTTCTTTGTAGTTGAAAATATATTTCTTATTTCCAGATAAGATGGATATTTTTTTACTTGTTAAACAGAAATACCTTGTTTTAAAGCTCTTCTTCCTTCAGGAAAAAAAAATAATAACTAATCTGAATATTTTAAAAATATTTATTGCATACTAATATTTATTTATAGAAAACAATTCGTGAGATAACAGAGTTATATTTCTATTTATTATATAGTACTTTCATCATTATATTGAAAAAAGGAATAAAATACTAATTGTAACCAGATTGTGAAATAATAATCATTTATTTAAGACGTGGTTTAACATTTCATTGATAAAATTTCCTCATAAAATTCACTATATACTGTAAAACCAAAAATATTTTACCTATACCGTATTTGGGTATTTGTCTTGCATCACTCATCATCTTTACGTCACCTTGACTTTCTGTTTTAAATTTAAATACATTTAATATCATCCAAAACATTAGAATAACTAATTAATGCTAATTTTGTGTTATTGTTAAATCAGTATGCAAGTTAATATGTACACCGTACAGTATAAAATATGTATTAAAAATATTTTGTTTAAAAATTTTAAAAAAGTTTATAAAAATTTTATAGTGAATTGAAACCGATTTCGACGTATCACAAAGTATTATAAAGTACCATCGACTACAACCATTCACTTCTTCAATAATTGTTTGCTACGTAACTATGTGTTTTCAATGTACATCTTATTAACGAGAATACTGTCCGTGAATTTCTACATACATTAAATTATAAATATTATTTAACTCCTTGATTCCATATATCAAATCAACTAATAAATGGTAAAATATTTTAATAAAATTGTTATTAACTTTTATATTTTAATGTTTTACCATTGATTTTACAATACATTTTATTATAAGATCACTGGTTTTAATTATCTAAAAATGTACTTAAGTTTTGTTTGCATACAATTAATTCAAATATATGAAAAAAAAATAAAATGTAATAAGTCAACTAGTCTTACTTTAAATTGTTTGTTTTCATTTCAGTTGTATAAAGTTGGATAAATATGTCCACGAATAAGTGTAATATAATTTCGATATATTAAAATAGAAAGTACAAATTAGCTGTAGGTTGTTTAATAATTTTAACTTATAAACGACTTAGTAAGTGTAGAGTTCCCTATTCGGTTTCATTTAAGGCAGATTGATTGGATAGCACAATTAATTTTTTTTTGTTTAAGGGATATGTGACCCAAAAAAGTTTAGGAACCGCTGGTATCACTAAAATATCACGATTCGTGAATACTCTGATAGGTAGTATTTCAATTAGTTTTCTTGAATTATATAATTTTTACTTTTGAGTCCTTAGTCTTTTTTATTCAAATATAAGCTATAGTAAGAGTTTATTAGTTATTAATCATTAGTTATGTTATTTTTATTTTTTTTTAAACATCTTATGTATACATGGAACACTCGAAGTTCAGCATACATTAGCTAGTAATTTAAAAAAAGATTAAATTAGTGGTAACTTACCGTTAATTTGTTTTGGAGATCCTATTTTAATTTTTTATGGATTTTGTCATATTTTTTTTCTTCAAAAATGTCTTATTTCTATTGAAATGTTGTATCTTCCTATTGCGAATGCAACATACTTAATTTGGCACGTGTTTGAAGTAGGACCCCTAAATTATCATATTAATACAAGATGTACGCCAAAATTTAGCAACTAACTTTCAACTAAATACACTCAATAAAATTCAAATTTCAAATTTCTGGGGAAAAACTTCACGTAACCCCTCCTCCACTTAGTTATCATATCAAATCGAAACTGATGTCAAAATGATTTGCAATGAAAGTTTCATAATTTGTAACTCGATATGGTTCTTGTAAAAATAATTCAGTGAAGGGCTAGCCTCTCAAATCATCATATTCAATCCAAACCAGTGTCAAAAATGTTGGTATAATTTGCAACTATTTACAACGCTGGTTTCATAATTTATAACTCGATATATTTCTCATAAAAATTATTTTTCGGTGGGAGAGATTAGTTTACTTTGGCGTGATAAACATTTGCTAATGTGAATTGAATTTAAAAAAAAACTTTGTTCATAATGTATTTTCAACTAAATATTAACAATTTTTTAGTATCCTATATTTTTAAGGAGGAACCTAATAAAAACGTTGAATTATGAACAGATTCCAGTAAACCAGTTAGGTTCATTAACATTTTTTACGCCAACCTACTCAGTTAACATATTGAAATGGTAGACTATTATTTCGAGTAAAGTTTATTATTACGTTCTACTATTTTAAAAATATACATTTTATACGACATTTTTATGTTTAATAAATTAAAAAAGTGTCTATACCTTTTGAATATAATTTCATTATAAAGTATGTAAATTAATTGGAAAGTCAGTAGTTATTACTTCAAATTGAATGCAGAAATGAAGGTTGGATTTTTAATAAAATATGTGACTTAAGGCTCATCTTTTACCACGGTTAAAAAAAATCCAAATTTCAAAACCGCCAAAAATATTTTATGATTTTTTTTAAAAATTTCAAATTTTTTGAAAAATTTCAAAAATAGTCTCTTTTAGAATTCCTCATAAGTTACTCAAAAAAAAAATTCTGAAATCGGTTGAATTTTGAATGAATGAGAGCATTTTAAATTTAAGAAAAAAACACAGAAAATTGTAAAATTGTATGGTTTTTAAACTTTTTAAATAGATAATTAATAATATAACATTAGGTAATGAAGTACACACAACTCACTAATATTTTTTGTAATATTTTTGTTTTTTGCTGATTGTTTTTGAGCTCTCATTCAATAAAAAATGTTGGTGGTTTTGAATTTTGGATTTTTTTAACCTTGGTAAAAGATGGGCTAAAAGTTATATATTATGTTAAAAAAACGGAACTTCAATATCTGCATTATATTAAGAATAATAACTACTAACATTCCAATTAATTTATACTGTATACTTGTTTCTGAGTCTATTTCATAGGTATTTATTGGAAGTACAAAAATATTATTAATATTTTTTAATAAAAAATAGTCTTATAAATCATGTGACAAAAATAAAATTTGAAATTTATAAATTCTACATGTATGTTCTTACTTTATTATTATAATATAATATTATTATATTAAATAATATTTATTTATATATATATATATATATATATATATATATATATATATTATTTTAAATTTAACGCTTCTCCTTTTTCTTGAATTATTTCATAAATATTTAATGATTTAAAATATATATGAGATCTATGAAATGTTCTTTATATAAAATAATTATCACATGAGTAATTTTTTAATTGATAATGTTACATTTCTTACATACAAAATATTTAATTCATGGTTAAATTCTTTGTTTATTTTACTAAAACCTTTAAAACAATCTTGGGAAAAAATGATATTGATATCTTATATTGTAGCACATAAAAAAAAAATATGAATTACAAAAAATTAATTCAAACCAATGGTAAGTGGTTTTTTTTTTTACATTTTTGCGTATCTACATTAATAAATGTGGTTGAATTAAGTTTTTTGACAATGTCCATAATATTTTTGCTTACAAATCGTTGTATATTTCCCATATTCCGTTTCTTTTAATGTTTAAAATATAATGATCATTACCATATCCAACTACGTCAATAATTATGTATCTATATAATATATGTTATTAATTTAAATTACACAATAATAATTTTTAATAAATAACACTTGTTATAATTATGATATATATTTACTATGCTTTCATAATTTAGTAAATTTTCATTTCAGTTATACCTGTCTTTTTTAACGTCTATGTAACCAGGAAATTCTTGAAATTCTTATGAATTTTCTTCAGGAATTTAGTTCACATCAATGAATAATTGTTTACCCAGTTTTATTTGTATACAGTTATTAATAGCAAATACAATTAATTTTGTTGATTTTAAACACACGATTTTCTAGTATTTATCAAATATTTTATCACTAATCTTTCATCAGAAAATCATTTTTTTCGAGTAACTTATCGAATTCCAAATTATGGAACCATTGTTATATGATAATTTATGAGTATTATGATTTCAAATTTATTTGTCGCACAAATTGCGGGTGTATTTTATTTTTGAATAGGGTTTATTTTCAGTTTTAACTTGAAAAATATTTTATTTTATTTTTACAAAAAACTTATTTATTTTGAATTTCTTGAACATTTATAAGTGTCAATGCCACATAAAAGTAAAATAATCTCCCCCGTTGAAAAATAATTTTTGCGAGAATCGTATCGAGTTGCAAATTATGAAACCTTCGTTACAAATAGTTGCAAATTACACGGAAAATGTTGATACCAGTTTGGATTAGATACGATTGAGGATGGGAGGAGGAGCTAGCCCCCAATGAAAAATCATTTTTGTGAGAAATCTATCATGTTACAAATTATAAAACCTTCGTTGCAAATAGTTGCAGTTTAATCGAAAGATTTTGACACTGGTGGTTTGGATTCGATACGATGATTTGAGTGGCTACATAAACTTGACTTCCCAGTAATAAAATTCAAATTGTAATGAGTGTGTTAAGTTGGAAACTAGTTGCTAATTTTTTACGCACATTTTGTATTAATATAATAACTTGAAGATACAACTTCACAAACGTGAATTTTGTTTTAATTCTTTCTTTCTATAATTTTTGAAAACCTGTTTTACTTTTACTTTTATTCATGGTTCATAAAATTGATATCCCAGAATGTGAATCTTAAGCAAAAATATTCATAACTGAATTTTACTAACCAATCTTACTTTTAAACTGGAATGGTGTTCACTGTACGTATGATTGGTTATTTTTTTATAAATGTAATAATTTGCATTGTTTTAGTATAAAAATTCGTTTTACTGAGTAGCATAACAAAAAATTATTTACATTAAACGACAATACTCAAATCACAAAATCATCTTCAAAACAAAAAAATATGACAACCATTTATACCAAACATTTAGTGGGGTATAATTGAAGGTTTTACTAGTTTGAGAAAAATAATGTTTTATGTTTGATTCTACTTATTACAAGCAAGAAATGTCTCAGTTTTGAGAGCATTAACTTATATTTCAAAATGTTTAGTTTAAATTTAATAGATCTGAACAAGTTATTAAACCACAATTAATTATACTTTTTTCCAATTTAATTTTAGTCAATGATATTTGGGATGTTAATAATTAATAGTGAAATAATGAAATATTTCATTATTTATGAAAATACTCAGGTATACATGCATAATATAATTTATTGAGATATTGAATGTTATGAGCTGCACTACATGGTATATGCTACTTGTACATTTAACCCTCTGAAATTACTTATTTACCTTATTATAAATTGAAACCTATTATATTTTATTGAAATTATAAATTGAAATCACATTAACCATTTATATTTAGTTAAAACTCCACGACTTAAATCACTACAACGCATTTTCCTGTATTATAAAATAAGTAATTATAAATAATAATATAATTTATATTCTAACACATTTGTGTAATACAGTATTATTTACTGTTTATTATTATATTATTATATATATAATATTTCAACCATATAATATATTTCAACATTACAATTATAATCAACAGTATTTATAGATTTATTCGTAGAAAATACAATTTGATGGTAAAATGACTAGTTAGTTATTATCCAGTATACAACAGATTTAATTTTCTATTGATAATGTTTTACTTCAAATGCTTACAGAAATAGTAAAGAACAAAAAAATTAAAATATTATATTCATTAAATTTTAGTTGAACCAATTTATATAAAAACAAAAATTAAGTTAGTGAGTTTTCAAATAAAAATAAAAAACCCAAACGGAACAAAAAAAAAAATTCTTTACCATGTCTTAACCAGACAACATTGCGTTTCATATAACATGTAAAATGTTGATGAGATTACCTCTTTTAACTGTGAATTCATTTCAAATGTTTAATTTATATAGTACAATTAAATATATCTGAGTAGGAATACTGTGACATCATAGTTTTTATAATATGTTTAAATCTATTAGAAGTTTTTAATGATAATTTTTCGCAAGTAATGTATTATTTTTAAGACAATGATTTGGTAAATTTTTTTCGATTTAATTATATTTTCATAGTCATTTTGCTAAAATCTCCATGAATTTAAATATATAATTCAAATTCAATAACATTTATCCCATTTATTATTTTACCTGTAAATAGTTACAATTCTTGGTCAAATTCTGTAAACTTCGTGAAAACATAACATAAATGTTTTGATACTATGTATTATGCCAAGACACACGCGTATCATTAGAACCTGTATATATTACAGGCCAAATAATATTCGTTGTTTCATAATCCATCATATCAGTATACATTTTATAAAAATCAAATTTCAAGATAAAACATTTTGTTTAATTGAATTTTCTATAACTATACCTTAAAAAAGGATATTAATAGTGGCGTATTTTCAAGGGAGAGGGGAGGATTCTCGAATCTCGACCGTCCTTAAAAATAAAAAAAGGTTCAAGTCATAAATGACTTGTTACGAAGGTACAAATAAAGAGAACATAAGTTTATATAATGTGGTTATGAACAATTCTTCATTTGTGTGTATAATAATAATAGAATTATATAATTAATTATTAATTAATAATTATCAATTCACATCTTATATGTAATTTTTTATAATATCATAAAATCACTAATTGTTTATAAAAATATTAAACCTTCCCTTCTACAAAAAATGTAAAAATATGGCACTGTATATTAATAATTGCTTTTATCGAGTAATAAATGAAATAACAAACTATAAATAATAAAAATAATTCTACTTATTTAATAATAATATATTATAAGTAAATTATGTTTTAAATACTTATATTTCATTATAAATATAAAATGTATTTATATTGTAATATAAATCTGCAAAATGATTTTACTCTGAATTTTAATTTGATACTAGAGTAATTTTCTGTTATATAACTTAATAAACGCGGATCGTCTGTTTCTTTAAAGGGTTTAATATTAATAATAATAATAATAAATTGACTAGACTTTTTTTTCGGTTGAAAATTGAAACTTTGTGATACCTAAAACATGTCATAATATATTATAAAATTCATACTGCTTCAAATTTAAAATATTTTAATTTTTAACCTATAATCTATTCGTTATTAAACTTATACCTTGGCTAAGACATAGAAGTTAAAACAATTATTTGTAAAAATATTAAAGACAATTTAAAAGCAGGAATAGACTTTATAACCTTTTTTTTTTCAAATCACATGTTTACAATATTTTTTTCTGCTATGTGTAATTTATTAAATTGTAATTAACATTATCTAAAAAATTGTAAAGGTTGTCTTTATTTGAATATGACGTTAAAAATATAAAAATAAAAACTCTGAAACTTTGGCTGTATAAACATACATATTTAAAGGATTAGAAACTATTAATTATTTTCTAATTGAATATTATAATAATATTTTAAAAAAAATGAATAAATTTAATAGTTTTCTGAAATAAAAAAAGTAATATAAGAAAGATGCTATTTTATTTTTTTGTTTTTATTTTTATTACTGTGCATTTAAATATAATGAAATCGATCTTCAATATATATTTAATCTTTTATAGACTGATTATCACTAAAGCATAGGAATCTATTGATGTTGACATTTTGTGTGCTTTTTTCCTTTAACTCTTTTTTAAATTTTTAAAAATAATAATTTCATATAACTAAAAAAAATATTGGAAATTAAACTTGGATTGTAAAATGTTGACTATGATTTATTTTTAAAATGAATAATTAATTTTGATGCATACAATAATTAATACTTACAATTAGGGTGAAACAATATAAATGCTATTATGTTAATAAGCCATGATGATATATAAATAATTTAATTTTTAAAAACATTTTAAAAAACTGTAAAAAAAGTATACCAAATCGTATTTATTGACCACTGAGCTAAATCTATCAAATTTTTTACATTTATCAAATGAAATACAAAACGAAAATATAATACTAAAAAAAGTCTTTTACTTTGTGTGAAACTGTTTCTTTTTGCTTTAAAGAATATTTTGGTTATATTCGTTAAATTAAAATGTCATTCTATGAATATTTAAATTATAGCATTTAACAAAATATGTCATTTTGATAAGTTTCCATTTAAAATCTATTAAATTATTATAAGTATGTAATTTTAAAATAAGTTGTTCATCTTTATACTGAATTTGAATTTATTTTGCCATTGTTTAATCAGGAAATTTGAATTTATTTATATTATAATATTGCACTTAGCAACTATTATTATCAAGAATTTGAAACACTTAAAATTGGTATGTTTTTAGTTTGGATCAGAAAGATAAATGTAAACGTACATATTCCATTGTTATATCTTAAAATATAGGTAAATCTAAATCAGTTATTGGTGAAACCATTACAATCATATCTGTTTATAATATTTATTTCTGCACATTATACCTATATCAAAATTTAACAATATAATAATTATATTATAATAATATATTATAATATTATAATAATAATTATAATATTGCCTATAATTAATTAATATGTATCTTAAATTAATGGATAATGTATTGTTATTTCGCACTGAATTAAACAAATTTACATGAGTTTTATAGTAAAGGAGAAACTATATATCTACTTTTATAAAGACATTTTATTTAAAAAAAAATTATCAGCTCTTTTGAGTTTACTATTTTATTATAATAATAATAACTAAAATATTAAATAACTTATTATGCAAGTTAATTAATTGAAAATATAAAGAAATTTATAAAAAATAGTATATAAATACTGCAATCATTTTTATCAAATAAAATTTGGCTATTAATAATAAATCGTAACCTGATTGAAGTTATCGATTATTTTTTACATGACATCTGAGGTATAACGAAAAGTATCATTGGACACCGTTTATAGTCCATTATATACCCATGTCACTAGCGTTTCATACATTTAAAAATAATTAATAAAAAAAACAATTAAACAATATACTTGCATCATTAATAATATGTATATCTTTTTCTGATTGTAAAAATTTTTGTTCAAATATGAATGTCAGAAATAAAATATTTGGTCTAATTATTTATTGAACATTTTTTTTACATTATATTTATTATTGAAATATTTAAAAAATATATGAATTATGTATATAAAATAAATATAAAGAAAACCCGGAAATAATTTATATTCTTTCTTCGGGCAATTTTTCAATTTAATTGAATAATTCTATTTAAACTATTAGTAATATATAAACTAAAAATGGATTTGTTTGTTGTATAGCTTAAGTAATATTTAAATTTGTTATTCATAGATTTATAATAAAGCATTCGATGACGTTATGTAACTCAAAATAAAACAACATTAAAAATTTTAAAAATAAATAATTTTACTGGTAAATTTTATTACTGATTTTTTTTTTCGCTTTCGAACTACTAATTTTAATAATTTTTTAAATTTTAACCAAACAATATTTTCGTTTATTATAAATAATTATATTACACTGTTGTGAATGATAACACTAAAAAAAAAAATTCAATTATGTATAACTGCATTTTTCAATGTATGTCTAAGGTTTATACATGCAAAAATATACTATTTTTTTTTTTGTTTATTCTTCGTCGAGATTCACAAAATAGTTCACTTTAATAAAATACCATATTTAATAAAAACAAATGAAATAATTACAATAAGATCTAAGTCTAATACTAAAACATCTACGCACATTAACACTAAATAGGTTTGAGATTGATTTTACGAAGTGGCTTCTTTATAAATTTAACACCTAGTTATTATTATAAAATAACTATACTATTATTTTTGTTGAATTTATATTATTATACAATTTATATTTTTCTTAATATTATATAATTAATAATTTTTAAACCCGATACAAATGTGTTATTAATAATTATACTTATGTACACATAATAACTTCTAGGTCTCTACACAAGAATACCCTCACTGAGTATTATTAATACACCCAGTATTCTTTTCTTGAGAAATAAATGAATTATATTAATAACAATAATACAATTAATGAAATATAAATATTTTATATGCATTACTGTAATGAAAAAAAAAAATTATAAAAATTAAGTACCATTAAATTTAATTATTAAATTAATTTTTATATAATCTGGATTAATATACCTAAAATATAGACATTTTCATCTTTGAAAGTCTCATATCTGTCATATATTAAAATGCTACTAACTCATTTCATATTTCGAGTTACTTATACATGTATTTTAAACGAAAAATATTTTTTTTATTCTTCCAGAATGGCGGTGCTCTGGATGGTTTCGACATGAATATGGGTCCAGCTTGGCAAAAAGGGTATACTGGCAAAAACGTTGTCGTCTCAATACTTGACGACGGTATACAAACCAATCATCCCGATTTGGCACATAATTACGTAAGCAAACACTATAATAATAAAAGTAACATACATGTTCGTATTTTCCCTTCTCCCTTTCTTTTCAGCCTTTTTCCAATCCTCGTACAATTTCGAACACGTCGCATTTTCCATCCTGTAATGAAGGTGTGCATTTCGTTTCCCGTCCAAACCACTATATGACGCGGAATCGTATTAGTATCCGATTTTCACCATGCAAACAAATTGCTTTCTTCTCCCTCTCTTGTCACACACCAAAACATCGACGGTTCGCATTGTATAAACTGGGATTTTAGCGTTTTCGGACCCATTTGACGATTTCATATTCAGTATTCGAAGAAATGTGCTGTAGTGCGTACCGTTTTTTTTGACAACGAGAAAAATGAGGACTTGTGTAGAAAGGTCTGATGGTGGTTAGGTGGGATAAAAGGAAGCAAGGAATAGTGTAAAACGAAATACGATTTGTAACTTGTGTAGTTTCCACCTCTCCTTCCTGACACATAATCATCTCGCCTCCGATTCGATATCGCTCGCTCCCTTCCCATTGAACTAACCGTGTCATGAATTTGTTGACTCAATAAAGTAGTCTCGAAAATATTCAATGTGAGCATAAGTGTTCCGGGAATTAATGCCGGGAATGTGGCATTGCTGTATCGATTGCTTTTAGTTATTTATCGTCTTCCACATTATTATTAAATTGCTATTTTTTTTTAAAAAAAATGTTTATAACATTAATATTGTGTTATTGCATTGACTAAATTTCATCCATTCCACCATTAATTATACGTTACACGAATAGATACACGTGGAGAACTATTTATAACCACACTCGTTACTGAGTTACAAGTACACAAATTTAACGTGTTAAAAAATTTTCTTCTATTTTCCTATGTTTTTAGGTAGAAACTGTAACAATATTATGTATGTAAATGAAGAACGACCGATACAATTTCACGATTTCAACTTATATCATTTAATTAATCATTTATTTTTCTGTTTATAATGTGAACATATTTTTTATATATGATGTCCTTGAATAATCACATGCACATTATATCATTACCATTTATTCATTTTAACTGATGTTTTTAAATGTGTGCGGTAAAATGGATTTATATTTTGTATATTTCGTTCAGAATGTGCACACGTGCAAAGTAGGTTTATGTTGGTATTAAAATATACTGTGTAGTCTAAGTAAAATCTCCATACAATTTTGCATGTATGTTGAACTGTGCTAAAGTTTAGCCACCTTAAAAGCTTTGGGCGTTCCAAAGATTTTCACAAAGTCGTTCCTCATAGCTATGGAGTGCGAATGACGCATTTGTTAAGGTTAATATGCAAGCTGTTTAATAAAACTTTGATCATGGAATTTGGCAAAACTACTAGTGATCATCTCGTGTACTCGTATAATATTTACTTATATATTATACTAAACAATATTTTAATCGTACAACTAACGCAATGCGCAAGTATAATACATATGCATAATTGATATTCAATTGTTACGTTTGATCGCATTGTGATATAAAAAAAATCAACAAATTCCATATATAAATAAACTTACCTTTTTTCGCATTGAGTTCTCGTATTAGTATTATTATACAATTATTAACAATATTATTATAATAGGTAAAATAATATATTCAATAGGTACCTATTATAAATGAATTGGATTTTAAGTACGATTTTACATTTAAAACATATTTAATTTGTTTATGCAGGACCCTAGTGCTAGCACAGACATAAACGACAATGATGATGACCCTATGCCTCGGGACAATGGTGACAATAAACACGGTACGAGGTGCGCCGGTGAAGTAGCGGCTATTGCATTTAACCAATATTGCGGCATTGGTGTGGCCTACAATGCCAGTATTGGAGGTACAGTATCTAACCATAGTTAAATGATAAGTGTGTAGATGGAAATATCGTTACATGTATAAAAAAATATATAGAGATTAAACTCTCAATAATTTTACTTAACCTAGAATAAATTATCGAATTCCATTACTAAAAATCGTCTTTCATATTCTATTTATATGTTGTATTAGGTACTTAAAATATAAAAAGCATTTAAACAATATTATCAAATTAAAAATATTTAATTTTTGTTTAAAATACCTACCTATTGTAATTGTAAATTATTTTATATTTTAATTATTAAATGTATATTGTTTCGTGCAATACCTGTTTATACATTAATAGCGTCTAAAATACAACCTTAAAGTTATTAATTTTAAATATTTATAACACGTATGGTATTAATTAAAAATGTTATACTTATAAATAAAAATAAACAAGTTATATCTTCAAAAATACTTAAATCGCACTTAAAAAACTTTTTTTTTTTTAATCAAGTTTATTTATTTCAAACTCAGAAATATTTAAAATTGAGAATAAACGTTCACTAATAACTATTGTTGCTATAAACCTGGTTGATCTACTATCAGCCAGTTTTGTGTAATGAAATCGTTAGTTGTATATAATTTTTCCATGGTAATCAGTTAAAATCGAAAATATTTGCCTACTCACATATGTTATGGATGTTTAACATATGATTTATTTTTTTTAAAAATATGGGACATTTTAAATCAAACCAATTTTTGAAATTCTCATTTGTATTGATTGGAGAGGGGGTGAAGGGACTTATGTTAGCAATTTTCCTCACAGTTACTGTATTATACTATAAAATAAAGTTGAACACTATATTTGATACTTCAAAAAAGTATAAATTATAATTAAAATTAAAAACTTATAATTAGGTGACTTTACTATTTTTTTTATAATCAAATATTATTAATTATCATTTGATTTAGATATTTTAGTTTATTAATTATATAAAATTTTAAAAGCTTACCGATATTAAAAATTTAATTTTTAAAATAAGGTACATACAAAATAAACTATACAAAATACGAGACAAAAGTGTTATTTTTATACTTGTATCGGGACACCGGGACACTGTATTCAAATACGAGACGTATGGAATCCCTAGTTTAACAAAACTTCATAAGATTCACTCTTATAAAAATTTACCTAGTATTCAAAACTTATAAATTCAAAGAAAACTTATGATATTTTATACATTAAACATAAAAACTACTTTAAATATCAAGGGGATGTAGTTTAATCTAAAACAAATGTTCACTTAAACATTTTGCTCAGGAGTGAGAATGTTGGATGGTACAGTGAATGACGCAGTTGAAGCAAGAGCCTTGGGCTTAAACATCAATCATATTGATATCTACAGTGCTTCTTGGGGTCCAGAAGATGATGGTAAGACTGTAGATGGACCCGGACCACTGGCCAGAAGAGCGTTTATTTACGGAGTAACTTCGGTAAGTTAAAATATTCATTCTTAAATAGGATTATTTTTTTTCGGCATTTTAAAATTAGTCTACTATTTTTATAAACATTTTTTATCAATAATGGTTTAAAATTAATCACAGTTTAGTGTAGCTTAATATTACAAAAAATATATGCTAATAATTGATCAAAATTTTTGGTATATGATGTATTCATTTACTTGTTTGAACAGGGATATAAAATAATGAAATTAATAGTATATCAATTTGGCATCAATTCTTCTTCTTCATTTTCGGTAATCTCAACCACTAGGACCATCCCGATATACATCCTTAATTTGGCATCAACAATAATAATTTTGTATATGCAAATATGAAATGACATATCTCATAACACTAACCTGTTAATTAAATAAGTTTCAAATATGTATATTTTTACAGCACTCATTAAAATATTAAATTTCTTAAACAACTGATCAAGTTTTTAGATTTTGTTTTAATAAATCAATTTATTGTAACATAAATAAAATTCATGTATTTTATTTTACTGTTGTATCAATGATACAATGATAATTTTTAGTATTATTTTATAATTTATTTACTATAATTACATAGTTTTAGTGATAATCAATCAGATTGGTTATAGATACTAAATAATTATTTATAATCATGTAAGAGTTTTTTTCAACACCAAAATTAATTTCTCCCGACCTACAGAAATGCACTCTTAAATAAGTATATATGAGTACTATTTGATATAATTAAAACCCATTGTTAAATAAACTCTTCTGCCATATAATATTATATATATAAAAAAAAAAAATGCTATTTATTTTTATGATTTGCTTTTTACTTGATGTTTATTTTAAATTTTATAAATATTTGGAGGTGTTATGTAAAACCTATGGATAATCAAATTATTTAATTACTTTCTCGTTATTTTGGGTTTCAATTCATACCTTATACTATATTACCTTTACATAAGTCCAATTTTTCAAATCAAACATTTTTATTTAAAATGTATTTTCAAAATTAAAAATTTAAATAAATTTGTTAAACTAAATGAAAATATATTCTCAAAAAACACTATTAAAATCCACCAATTGATAAATAATTTGTACTACACATTTATTAAATTTAATAATTTATTTCTCTTAAATCAAATTGAAAGTAAACATATTATGTAGTACATTTTAATGACAATATTACTAAGAAGATACTATTATTTTAGTATGATCATATGCAAATGTCTTTTTATTCAAATACTTAGATTGTTTATGTGATGATAATAGAAAACTAATACTTTAGGTATGATTAAATGAAAATAATATACTACATATATGTTAAGTATTAAGAACAACGAAAATATTTTCGTATGACATATTAATTACATGTAAATTGTAAATTATGAAAAAAATATTTTTTACCTCGTTTGTCTGATGAAAACTAGTACATTGATTTAACTAGGATAAATAAAATAAGTAGTATAATGTGTACCCTCGTTTCGCATCGATTATTACAGTTTCTATAAGTGATGTGTTATTACTATTATTATTCGGAATCTGTGATGAGTCATTGCGTTTAAAAACCGAGTCTTGAAAAATATGTTTATTACAATTTCATAAAAGTTTTTTTAAATTTTAAACTTGACAAAGACATTTTTTGTCGCTTTTTTTACGAATTTGTATCAAAATAAACTTAAAATTCTTTTAAGTAAATCAGGATTTAAGAAGTTAAAATATTTGGCTGTAGGGTTAATTATAAACTCTGATAAATGGAAAATTACAGATTATTTCTAAAACATAAATTGTATAAAAAATTAAGAAAATACATTGAATAATTTTCATTAAAACTATTATTTTTGCGAGATGAAAATTAAATATTAATTATCAACTATCAAAAATCAAAAACTTTATAAAAATAATAAAGTAAATTTTTAAAATTTAATTATTTAATTAAAATAAATTTAACTCTAATTGAAAATTTCAAGTTATGAGAATAATGAAAAATATTTAAAAGGTTATATGGCTATAAACAATAAATTTTCTAAATAAATTTCACACTTGTTGGTAAAATTTCTTTAACATTTTATACATTTATAAGTAATTTAAATCAGTTGGTTTTTAATTGTGTTTACTTAAATTCACACTTATTTTACACGATTCTATTGTGCTTGTATTCAAATTCTAATTTTTGGAAATCATTTCATTTTTTTTTATTTTTTTCATTTTTATTTTTTTCAATGATAAATGTCTCATTTTATTTTTTTCTATTATTTAATATTAATTTATTTTTTTTAAATAAATTTAAATTTTTATTCTATGTTATATAGCAGGTTTCCAAAAAAGTTGATGCTAAAAAACCGTTTATTAAAACAGGACTTAATAATATCTAAATAGTACTATATTAAAAATATATATTAATATTAAATAATAATTAATAAAATAAAATAATAAAATAATAAAAATAATTAATTGAATAATTAATAATTAATTTTAATATATGTATATATTAAAAAAAAATACATTAAATTGTTCATGTTTTTTCGAGCTGTAATTTATTTAATGAAGAGCTGATAAATTGTAAAAATATTATTTATTTTTCCTCAAAATACATATAAAATATTAATATTCTATAATGAATATTGAATATATTAACACGTATTTTTAAAAGGATTTATCTCAAACATCAAAAAGTTTTCTCTTATTTATATAATCCAAGATTAAATATAGAGTATAATAATTATCTAAGATCTTTATTGGTATCGTATTATCAAAAGTAATAACATTGATTGTGAAAAAAATTATAAAATAATATATTTACTTTTTTTAATTCAGCAGCTACTATTTTATGAATATTTTTATAAAAATTTTAGATCATCTTTATTTCCTTGGAATTTTTACATAATAATTTCCAGTTTTTATAGCCCTAATTTTAGATTAAACATAAATAATAAATCCAGTTTTTTTTAATCAAATTTTTTGAATATCCGCTAAAATGTTCTTTATAAACTTTTATTTATACTAAAATAATTATTATTTGTCAAGTCAAACTTTATAATAAACTTTCTCTCTATTTTACTTATTTGAAAAATTAAAATTAACTTTAAACGATTAGTTACGAGTTTAATCTGAAGAAAAAATAAAATTTTAATGACCTTCTAGATTTTAATATCTTTTCGTTGTTAATGAACCGACTGAAAGTTATTTGATATTTTTCCCGTTAATGTGTAATCGTAAAACAACCAAAACCGAATGGAAAATACCCATTTCACAACACAAGTCGTCCCAAAACTGCCGTATATTTTAAACATTTAAAGGTCATTATAACCCCTTTCTCTTTATTTCTGATTTTAACTTCCATGTAAATAGTTAAACAAAATAATGAAAAAAAAAAATTTGAAACACTTATAGAACCCGATTTACAAGTGTCATATACGACTTGTTATTTATATGCATTCAAGTCATTAACAACGGTGTTTATTATATTTTTCCTTCTTATACACGTATTTAAAAATTTCCTTTAATTTTGTTCCGATAGCTTTATATAAGTACAGTAAATACTTACCTCTTCGACATATACAATTCTAAAACACGTATCTATATGACTTTTTATTAAACAAAAAACTGCCTTAAGTATTTAATACTGTATCCACGTTCGGATCACGTGTTTTTTTTTCATTTTATGATTTTATGACTGCATTATTTTGAGATATAGTTATTGTGTACATTTATGATGTTATAGAATGTACGTTTTTTGCGTTTCAATAATTGTATTTGGTTTTCGACTGTGAATATGTTCATTGAAAATTGTACGTTTTCGTATCATGTAAGCACAATTTGTGCATTATGTCTGCTAGAGAATTTTTAAATATGTGTGTATTTTTTCCCCCCGGATAGATGTCATTATTTTTAAAGTGTACAATTTATACGAGTACGTGACATAACCATGAACTGTCTTTGTTAAATCACCTATATTTTCCTGGACATCTCCAAGTCCTTGTCTATGACAAGCGATAAATTAAATACTTGAGAAACAGAAAACTAGCCATAGTATACAATTTAAAATCGAGTAGAGTTTCAAAGCCATTTTGATTTTTGAGTTATTGTTTTAAAATAACTGTAATTTTTTTCATATAAATCTAATAAGTACATATCTAATTTCATAACTATTAATAGTTAGTGTTTTGAATTATTGTACTTTATATTGTTTATAAATGTTGATTTCTATTAATATAAATCGTTTAAAGAAATTGTAACTCCTATATTATAATATTCCCATTATTTTGGATTCTATTTTTTATTGCTGAGTTATATTGAATAAGAAAGTGACTCTATCTTGATTTAATACGATTTGTAACAGTGAAATTGTTTTTTTTTTTCGTAAAATAATTGAATTATAACGTAGAAATATCTTATACTACCAGCTCAATAGAAAAACTTCATTAATAGTATTGCTTTATACCGACCCTTCAAATGTATAAAAATGTAACTATTAACTGATAAATAATTGTATTCATTAATAGCATAAGGCATAAATTAAAATTAATTAGTATATAGTATATATTTAAGGTTTTTCTATTTGATATTCTTTAAATCAATGTACCAATATTTATTTTTTATTAAATTGTAAAACTTATATTATGTTTTTATTACTTAATACATTTTTATTTCATTTTAATTAAATTTATTAAACATGTTGTGTATAGTTTTACAATAAAATTAATATTAATTCTTTAATCAGATTGGTACATTTATTTTTAAACATGATAAATTTCACTGTAAATCACATAAATGATTTAGTCATTAAAAATATTTGATTAATTTAGGGTCGTCATGGAAAAGGATCTATATTCGTTTGGGCTTCTGGTAATGGTGGACGACATACTGATTCATGTAACTGCGATGGATATACAAACAGCATTTTTACGTTATCAATATCTAGTGCCACGCAAGGAGGGTAAGTCGAATATATTTTGTAATACCATCACTAAATTTTGCTAAGAAATTTCATTTTACAGTTTGACAATCACATCAAAAATTATACAATAAAATTTCTCTCATTACAATGAACAATTACTAGCTCGATATTTTTTTAGATTCTGAAAAAACAAGGAATGTATTTATTTTACCATGATATATTCTTTTTTTTTTTGTGTACATGATTTCGATTTGAAGAATTACTTCGATCATCACCTAATAAAAAGTATGAGATCAGAAGTTTTCCGAATAATTGAAAAAATTGCAAAAAAGTTAAATTTCAACGGAGATAGAAACTCAAATTATATTGTTATGTATTATTTATATATATATATTTTTTTAGTATGTCTGTGTATAAAAATAAAATTTCGGTCAGAAATAATGCTCCGATCGTGAAAAATCCATGAAATTTCTGATAAAAAATTCTGTCTAAGTTGATACTTATAAAAAGGTCGTTTTACGAATTTCCCTACAGTTTTCTTAATAATTGCGAAAAACTAACAAAAAGACATAAAAATCGGCATACTAGTTTTATAAAAAATTGAATTTTTCGTAACTAAAAAAATAATAATCGGATAGACTTCTTAAATCAATGTTCCTTATAAATGGCTTAATTTCTAAAAAAAAAATTTCAGACGTTTAAAAATAATTTAAAGTTTAATATTTTTATAGCTTTTTTTTTAAAAAAAATGCTTTTCAATAAATTTGGTTTGGCAAAAAGCTATAAATATTTAACAAAACGTTTCTCATACATATTTATGATTGAATAATGAAAAAAATTGAACCTCATTTCAAAAAAAAAAAAAAAAAAATGTACAAACATTTGAATATTAAATTTTGACACAACGATAAAAATCACGACAATTCTTTTCATTTTTGTAGTTTAAAACTCATAGAACTTTCAATTAAGGCTTAAAAATTGGATACAAGAATTTTCAAACGATTCTAATCTAGAGAAAAACAATTTTACCAAAAAGCACAAAAAAATTATATATGCGATACAAAACTTAACTCTAACAAAATCGGATATTTCAATAAATTTCCATTCAATGATTGTAGTTATTTAGTGTTTGTCTTATTAATATTAGTATAATCATTTACTGAGCAGTAGCATCATTTCATTGTTTTCTAGAATAGGATAATCGGATGCTCTTATTAAATTGTTTGCTCAACAGCTCAATTTATAAAAGTTTCAACTAACGTGGGGGAAGGGAGACATCAAACCAGTCCAAAAATATAATGATTTATACTTTATACATACATTATTGTACCTATACGTCTCATTTTTCTGTGATACAACATGTCAATGGATTTATAAAAGACGTATTTATATTTTGATGATATTCCGACTTGGGAATAGTTCATTTCTAGACTGTTGTAAATACATAATTTCCCTCCCTCAAATTACGCCACTTTTACTGAATACTAATATTAATATTTTTAAGACATAACTTAGTTTTGAAGTATTTCTATTAAATTTATGCTGTTAATCGTCTTAATTAGGCACTTGAAAAGGCTGTTTTCATCAGTTATAGTTTGATAACTTAAGGTATCATAATAATATTCATATGTCATTAATTTAGCTACATAGATGTTTCTTTTTTACAAAAGTAAACCAATAAAAGTTAAACCCACCTTATAAAAAAATATACTGTATCAATCATCTTTAGAAATATAAACTGATCCACATGACGACTTTCACTCAAAATTATTTTTGTACATTGATTTCAATTTTAAATGACCAATATCATTCACCCATCCCTCTATCTTACACAGTCATTGGTCTCACTTAATCTGGGATTTCGACTTTTTTTGAAAAAATTAAAAAAAATGTAAAATATTTAAAATAATCTATCTATATCTTTTCTTTTTTTTCTTTTTATTACAATTTAATTTATGATAAAAAATATCATTTTAAATTATTCAGTACATGTAGAAAACATCACACAATAAAAAAAATTCTTACGAATAAACTTAAGGAAGAATGTCAAATTAAAAATAATCAGCATACATAACATACTATTCGCTTTCTAGAAAAATTAATAAATCCTTAATATATTGTGTCTTTATTATAGAAGACAAAATTAAATGTTAAAATTTCCAATTAATATTCAATTCATAAAATTTGATTATCAGTCTAGCTAGCTTACCCATGTAACAATTCAATCAAAGTTTCTACATAGTTTCTTTCGATCAGAAACTAAAAATGAAATATAAACATTTGGCTATCGGTTATTTGCTAAAATAATATCGTTAACGTTCAAATTATTTTTTTGCCTGGTATTTTATTTTAAAAATACTGCACGCATTGAGACATTGACGCAAATCTACTTTTGGGTGAAAGGATAAAAAAAGTCCATCTCTAGATTTTGAGCTTTCGGAAGATTTAATATAAAACACTTCCGAACGTTTTAATCCAAACTGTATAGTAAAATCTTAAACCATGCAATCAAAATTTAGATAAACTAACCAATTTTACACTATTGAATCATTAAATAACTAATTTATAAAAGTTCTAACCGTAAAGTTCATTTGCTATTGCATCTTTATTTTGCTAACACATAATATATTACCGAATCTCAATACATTTTGGCACTTTACTAATAATTTATCAACATACAATAAATACTTTATATTATAAAGATACCTTTTACTGCTTACTATAACAGCGTAATCAACAACTTATAATTAGCAGAATCTATTGTGGTTTGTTATAGGTACTTATATCGAAAATCATAATCCTTAACGATGGCCAATTTCCATTATTATATTGATTACATTTTAAGTGTGATATCATTGTATGTTATAATTTTTTTTTTTTGTAATTTAATATTTAAGCTTTAATGCCATACATTATAGATGGATTCATAAATAAGTAAACAAATATATATATGTATAAAAAAAAAAAAACGATATGTTGTGTACGTGTAGTTTTCAAAGACGAATTATCAGAGTTGTCCATATATATTTTAATAGCATGAAACTTAATTACTACAATATATACAAAGGATAAAATTTTTATATCCATTGAAAAAAAAAGTTGAAAAATGAAATTATTTAATATTAAAATTCAAGGTTCTCGAAATCGTTAACTTTTCAGACCGTAATTATGTACATACATAAACATAAACATGAAAATATATTTTTTTTATTCTCAAAGTTAAAACTGAATATTAATGATTCTGATCCGTTCCACAAGCAACTAGGTAATTAGTTCTTTCAATTAATTATGTTATTATTTTATAGACGAATTATGTTACGGCTTTATGTTACAATGCATGAACAATTGTATAATATATATTTAAATCTATGTAGGCG
Source organism: Sipha flava (assembly GCF_003268045.1). Taxonomy (NCBI): domain Eukaryota; kingdom Metazoa; phylum Arthropoda; class Insecta; order Hemiptera; family Aphididae; genus Sipha; species Sipha flava. The sequence goes on along the minus strand of NW_020272979.1, from coordinate 588,627 downwards.
AAAAAAAATCGAAGACTCTTTTTATTTTTTTGCTTACGAGACAATGATGACTCGTGAAACTCAAGTGGACCAAATTTACCCATGCAGTATATGACGATCTCATTATTAATTATTTATGAAATCACAACTGCAATAGTGTACTCTTATAATTAAAATAAAAAATAAATATATTATTGCGTGTGAAACTTTTCCACGCTAAACGAGTTTCTGATTATGATATAATTGGATTTACATTTTAACATAATATACTTTTTTTTAACATTATATTAGTATAATATTACACAAAAAAAAATAGTCTAAACAAAAATAATACTCCCGTTAAATAAAAGTGGTTTTAAAAAAAATTATAAATTTCGTGACCTACTCGTACTGTTACACACATTTTTTTAAACAATATTTATAAAGTAATTTGAAAACAAAGTTTATGAATGCTTCAACTTGATTTAGTTAACTGATTCATATAAAATTAAATAGCATTAACTACTTTTATATACCTAGTTGCCATGGTTATTATTTTTTTAATTTTATTATTATTTATGTACTTGCAAATATACAGTTATTGTGAATTATACTTTATAATTTTCAGAATCTGAATTAAAATAATTTTAGTAAAAGTATTTGAGTATATTTCTTTCTGAATTAATATAATTTTAAATTACTCTCACGAAGGTATAATGGATTTGATAAGATTTTTATTCAAAATAAAATTACAGTAACAAGAAGCGCCGCACTCCAAAAAAATTATTATGCTTAAAAATAATTGCCTTTCATAATACATATTATCGCATCTAAAAGGCTCAAAAGGTTTTAGATTAGTTTTATATCTAATTCAGTTATAAATCATATTATACTAACTTTATATAGGTTAAATTACAAATTTAAGTACCTAACCCAATTTTGAATATTATAAAATATTTCCTATGAAGAGTATTGGCATGTGAATTTAATAGGAGAAATTTCTGAATACCCAGAAAAGTAAGTCATTGGAAATTTTCAATTATTATACAGTATCTAAATAAATGTATTTATCATTTTTTTTCACCACATATAATTTTATTATAATTAATATTTGTGTTATTTTCTAAATCTTTACAAACAAAAAAGAAATAGATAAACAGTTTATGTATACAGTAGATGTATATATAAAAATATATTTATTTAAAAACATTTAAATATTCTGATTTATTCGTATTATTATAATATTTTATAATATTTTCTGTTTATATTCGAACAAAAATAGCATTTAACGTTCATAGTGTAATATATTGTTAGGTATTATTTTACTAATTTTTTTTTAACATTTCTTTGCGTCCAGCAACATTTTATCAACATATTATTCCACAATTTGCTAACTAGAAGTTATCGAATTATAAAAAAATTAATAGAGATTTTCAATTTATTTTCAATAATTAATTATTTTTTTACGATTTCTTAAACATTAATGATAGTAAGATGCAGCATCTTTCAGAACTTAATATTTCATTAATCAACTATGTATGTTATAAATGATTTTCTCTGTATTATTACATATTCAAATTTTATAACGTATTTTATTTTTAACATAATCTGTAGCTTTTGTGAGATTAAATTATTATATTGCTGTATTATGTATTTAGCTAGAACAAGGAAACACAATATGATTAGGTGTATGATTGTGCATAAATTGTAACATGTTCTCATTTTTCAAAATCTAATATAAGTCGTTTATTAAAATCTACAATAATTCGCAAGAGCGCATTTCTCTGATGTACAGTGTAAATTAATTATAAACTTAATATAATGTTTTAATGGATAAAGAAAATTTGATATTTACTGTAAATATTTAATAAGATTTTCTTATAGATAAACCAATCTAACTTATATAGTAAAATATGAACAAGAAATAATCTTATTATATGAATTTAATACTATACATTTCAAAGTGGTTAGATAATCAAAATTAATAATACTATTATAGTATATTATATTTAAATATTATTTTATCATTTTATATTCTTTAATATAATTATACCTGTAAGTACATACATGAACAATTCTAGTTATTTGTTCCGTTAACATTTATTTATATTTATTTATTTTATCAATTATTTATAAAACTACCATAAATTATTAAAATTAGATAATTGAATTATAATTTAAGATTAATTTGTTTTAATTAATTCATTTTAAACTTTAAGTGAACTGAGAAGTATTTATTGCTGACATAATTTCATATCGTTAAAAGTTAACTTAGGTTATTCAAATTTGATAATAATAGTGAAAACTAATTAAGTAAATCATGAAATATTTTTTTCTTTCTCTTCTAATGTTATGATAAATTGTGGTTTTTATGCGTACCTATGAGTTTCAGACAAATATGTTGGACCGTGTAACATTATTTGTAATGTTTATTTTCTCGACTCTTTGAAAAAGGTTGGCTTTCGTGTTATTGTTATTCAAATTTTCATATAAAATTTTTAAGTATATATTTTATACTTAGATATATCTACTTATAAAATACACATAGAAATATATATATATATATATATAAATTCTATAGAATTATACACTCGACCAAATTGATATATATATATTCTTTTTATATAAAATGGTAGATTATATTTCGGTTATTTCTATTATTGAACTCAATAATGCATATACTTCCACTGGAACGTATGTAAATTAAATGTGTTTTGTAGTATAAATAGAAATATTCCAGGAACACGTCTCATTCGCACGAAAGACGTATAATAACAGAATAATCGTGATTATCGACAAGTGTGCTTTCACTACTCTCCCGATGACGAGAATCGCTGACAACGATTTTCGGGTGGTAGCCATATGGCGCGTATAATGCGTGGCATCGGCGGTGAAGTCGGAATGTCGAGCAACGTACTACCGAAACGATAGCCAACAAATGTACGGGCGTGGAGGATTTTGGTCGCAAGAGGAGGTGATCTGCAAAGAAATAGCGTCGACGACAACGCAGCATGTTGTCGTTGAAAAGCTACTTTTATTTTCTAAAAGTCGGAAAGGGGTCGGAAACCGTGCGGATTGAACAAACTTCCAGCAAGCTACATTTGGAGTGTCACGTCCGAGACAACGAAAACGGCAGTAGTTTCCCAAAAGCTCAAAGGTTTTCTATCCTCTTGCCGCCGCTGTTGCAAAATTGCTCGCATATATATATATAGACATATTCAAACACAAGTATAAATATATCACCTAAACAATATTTTATTCCTTTTTATTAACAAATAACACTCCTGATTTTGGTACAGCGGCCTCTGTATAATATATTTATAAAAAAAAAAAGGTAGATATTAAAGGCATATGACTACTCATGAAGTATAAAGCAAAAATTAAATTGAAACATGAAAGCATTTCGAAATGTATTATTAGATGTATTTAGTATTAAAAATGTAATATATAATCAACCCTTTAAAATGAAAGAGTTTGCTATCTTTTCATCCACTAAGTCCACCCTCCTCTCCCAATAAAAATAACTATTATATGATATGCCTTCGTGTTAATGTTTTTACATTCAAAATTTTTTATTTTTTATTATTTTATTATTTAGTATTGAACTATTAAATTTATATTCGTGTAATATAAACACAATAAATGGGAAGATGTATTCTGTATTATATTCTTTTCGTGATTTGATGATTTGATATAAATTCTGGTGTTTGATGAATAATTCAAAATTAGGAAAAAAATGATAGCAAACAACTGTATTTTCTAAATAATACAGACACACTGACGAACATTGGAAAACATTTGATAATGTTACACATAAATTTCTAAGCGCAGTATGGATGCATGTGCTCACGAAAATGTTGCAGCTACAATAGAGCAACGTTGCACACGAGTGCGCGTTTGGTGTAGATCCGTCTAAACATTTGCTGTCAGAATTTTGCTAACGATCGTTTTGAGAAACATTTTGAAAATCTTAACACACCTTGAAATGAAAAACATACGTCGTTGAACGTGAATAGATTTTAGTTCGTCGATTTTAAAATGTGTTTTGTTTCTTAAGTAGAATTATGTAGATTTAAAAGCTTATTGGCTATAATATTATATTTATATTTTCGTTTCAATATGTAATTTAATGCTTCGTAATCACTTGTCTACAATATCTCTTAAAGAATTATAATCAACTTGAAAAATACAGACGCTAAAAAAACGATTTCATATTATTTTAAATTAAGAGTGATGAAATCATTTGTTTTCCGATACATGTTATACGAATATATGTATATAAGAACAATGAATATATAGTCGTAATAAATATTTATGTTTTATAATACAAACTAAATTGCAGCGTTCCTACTATTGTATATATGTTCAGTCAAAAACAAATACTAAGTCCTTCGAATAATTAAATATTATTTTACTCTGCCTTTTGACAAGAATAGTATATAATTACGAAACACTATTTCACTTTAATAAAGTAATTATTTAAGCATTACACTTTTTTTTCACTCATCATGTTTACGAAGCTTAGTGCAACTTTCACCAATCATGTTCGACTTTCCTGCTATGCCGTATAGTGAAAATAAGTTATTAACTCATATTAAAAGTTTTTGTTTGATTCAGATGAATTCTGCCATTCCCGTAGTCCTTATCTCATCACCTTGATTGTTTTTTTTATTTATTAAAATTTTTTATACCTTCGATTGATCATTAAAATAAATTTCTCTGTCTTTTCGTTGTAATTTATTTTGTTTTTCTGTGGATTCATTTTATTATATGTTATGTAAATTTTCTTCGGACTGATTTATTTATATTATATATTTATATAATTTAATAATATTCGTTTACATTTTTTGTTTCTCGTTAATTTTTTTTATACATAATTAAATTTATTTTATTATTATTATTTTTTTTTTTTTATCAAATAGTTTTCTGTTAGAAATAAAACAACACAATGTAGAGTATAATTTAACCAAAGTGTAATAACAATGTTAGTTTAATGTTGTTTTCATTAACTCTTAACTCCAGTTTACCACTTTTTCATTGGTTCAAAGCCTATTAAAAATGTTATATTTTAAAATGAAATCAAGATTAATGTAAACTTTTATATTAAATATATTATTGAATAATATTTTTGGAATTTAATTTAGTTAAACATTATTGTTTTGTGAGCCTGATATTTCTTCCGTTACAAATGTATGTTTATCATTCCATTTTATCTACGTTGGTCATATTAACAACACATCTAATTTTCACTTATTTAGACCAAAACCTTACATGTACTCACGTACATACTATTCAGATCAAAATAAAGTAATATTACTTACTGTATAATTCAAATAAGCTTTTAAGGATTACATTTTTAAAAACTATCAAATACTCGTATGTTAGTTTACAAAAAATGTAAGACTTATATAAAAAGTAGGGTAATAACATTTTTACCCTCAAGGTTTAAAGTAATAGATACATTTATGTTTTTAAAAAATAAATAGGTTCCTGTGATAAACTTTTATAAATAAAGAAATCAAGATAAAATATATAAATTATATATTTAGACTTTTAAAGTAAATTTAAGTCAAACTTACCGATGGATTCTTAGAATAAATTAAAAAATATGATATTATATGTACGTATATATAGTTTATATTTTGAGTATATTAAAAATAATACTTTTAATATGTTTTACTAATTCCATAATTTAGTTTGGCATTAAATATTTTATGTGTTATTCATGTATTCATTTATATTTAATTATAAAGTTTATAGACTTTTGAAAGACTAAATATGATTAAAAAATATAAACTTAGTTATTTTCAAAATTTTATTGCTATCAAACATAATTTAATACTTATTATTTGAATGCTATTAAGTTATCAGACGTCCATTTTGAGACTAAATAGAATTATGACCTAAATAAAGTCCCTAAACAAGCAATTTTAAAAGAAATAATTTTTATCGATACGATTTGTTTTAGGTTTGAAACTGTCCATTGTGGGATTTAAAAAAGACTTATTACTAAACCCTTTTGAAGTTATATACTTATAGATATTTTTTTATAAAATATATATATTCTTTAGATATAAACCGTGGTACCTCGAAGAGTGTTCATCTACATTAGCAACCACCTACAGTTCAGGTACTCCAGGCCACGATAAGAGTGTGGCCACTGTGGATATGGATGCAAAATTACGACCGGATCACATTTGTACCGTAGAACATACTGGTAATTATGATTTTAATCACTACAGAATATTATCACAAATTTGTATTACCTCGTAAGAGTTAAATAAACTAATATAATACGATTGTGAGTATCTAGTAACTCTTATTAGATAACTATAATAATAATAATAATAACAGCATGGGTACCTTTACAGAATAAACATAAGTATTACACATGACTGTAGTTAATGATGATCTTCTTTTAACTTTTATTATTTAATATAATAATGAAAACTTAATTTAAATTCAAAATTATTAAATGGTTAATACTCCTAAATTAATATATAAATAAATAAACAAATACAAAAATAATACGTATAATATTAATAATACATAATAATACATATAATATATATAATATATATAATAATATAATATAATAATAATACATACAAAAATAAATAAATAAATAAATGCTTTGCCTGAAGTATTATTATATTTATATAGTACGACCGGTCTCGAATTAAAAATTAATTTTCAGGTATATACAAATTCAATAAAGAAAATAATAATATAATAAATAGTAGAGTCGCAATTTTATTGACTTAGTAGTATACCTGATGATGAATGTTTAAACCAGTCGTTGTACTTTACAAATATAATAACACTCTATGCTAAGTACATGTTTATCTATTTATTTATTTAAATTATTTGGTTGTTTATTTATATATTATTAATATTTTCTAAAATTAAATCAAAACAATGAATTCCATGACTTTCAACAATTTCGTGTTTGCTTATTTTAATATACGTATTTATTCGTATATATTCTCACGTGTACATGTTTAATTTGTTCTTTATTCACTAAAACACATACTCTTACTTATAAAGTTGTATTACACATCTACAGGTTGTCCCTTAAGCATTCACAAACTTTCCATACAAACATTTGGTATTAATTTCGCGTGTATACTCCTACAAGTCTGTGTGTCATGCAAATAACAATATATATACCTATTCTTTTATTGAGTATTTATGGCCTCGAAGAATTTTAGTTTAAACACAACGTTTTTATGTATGACATGATGCTATTATTTGGGTATCTAAAATTATATAATAGGTTACAGTAGAGCTCGTAAATTCCACAAATATTATTTTATTAAAAAAAAGGACCCAAATATTTCGATTTAGTTTTCTTTAACTATTTCGGCTAAATTCACTAATTTGTTATTGTTATTTGGAATAGTTAATAGTGGTTATTTTTTGTTTGTTTTTTTAATGTTCCTTTTGTAAAATCGTGACGTTTTAATAAAGTTATAGCTATGGTTTGATGTTATTTGATTTATGAGTAATGAACGTACACGCATCAGCACATAAAGGAACATTATAAAAACTATAATATACCCATAGGTGCACGTAGGAAGCTTAAATATTTCATAAATCCTAAAAAAGCCTTTATTTATCAATTGTACAAAATATTATAGCATGATTCACGGAAAGACAGAACGATAAGACTAAATTTAAAATCCTTATACATTATTTCATTATTTTTTCTTAAGATTTTATGTTTACATTACGAATTATGGCAACTGACTTTGATTTTTCATATGGATGGTATTTTCAAGAAATGGGTTGTAATTTTTAAATACTATTACAATTTTATTCAAATAATGTAAGTACAACTCTAAAACATTCCCCTCTATCACTGAAGAAAGTTACAGTCACGTGCTTACGTCTGTGATTCTATCTACCTGAAGTTAATACTTAATTTTAACACTTGTCGACAAACGATTTTTAGGGACATCTGCATCGGCTCCACTGGCCGCTGGGCTTTGCGCACTTGCACTTGAAGCGAATCCTGCGTTGACATGGCGTGACATGCAATACATTGTGGTGCTTACATCAAAATCATCACCTTTAGAACGAGAAGGAGGTTGGATATCCAACGGAGTCGGTCGTAAAGGTAAACACGAAAAACACTCGCACACACAATAGTATTAAATTTTTGTGGTGGTGAAACAAGGGTTAACATCGTGAAATTGCCAAGCCTTCCATTAATGAAAAATAGTCAACTTTAACAGGCGACAAGTGGTGTGGTGGAAAATTACTATCTGCTCGATCCTTAGTAGTTGGTGGCTTTTTGTAGCCACATGTACACTGTACGTGTCTGTCCGACAGTACACAATGAAAGAAATTCAGTTTTTCAAATAATATTTTTTTAAATACCAATTTCGTAATAAGCTAAAAAATCTTCTTTAAAGATTTAATAAGCCTTATAATTAATTTTAAATTTTTCGCAGACAGATTATAACTTTATAATTAATCCAAAAAAACGGTGTCATATCGTTTTCTTAAAAAAAAAAATTCTAATATTTTCTCATAACTTCTTAATGTCTATTAGAAAATATTAAAATAATCCAATAAATTAAGATATCAAAATGTACACTATGAATTTAAGCATAATTTCATAAAATGTCTTCCCATTTTTTCAATTTCTTTCAATTTCAACTGCTCTATTTTTCAATAAGTATTATATTGCAAGTTGAATTTATTTTCCAAGCAAAAATGTTTTAAAAATATTTTTTTATGTTATCTTATTTCATTTATTATTAATCTTTGGTTATATTATTTTTCATTTAGTAACTTAGAATCTATCGTTTTTAGTTTATTTAATTGTTACATATATTATACGGTTTTTATTGCAGTTCTTTTAAAACTGCAACAAAAAGTATTCAATATAATTATTAAACTATACTACTATCGAACAATTTTAACGATTTGATTATACTTTTAGGTATTATGTAGGTATAGTTACTGAATATCAACTGTAAAATTGAATTATTCTGTAATTGTCGACGTTTAACTAGTATATTTCCAAACACAAAAAAAATTGTTATCCAATACTTAATATTTTTAGACTCCTGATAACTTAAAATTGGAAAGTGAAACAAGTTACATATAGATTAAAAACATTTCATACGTATATTTATTGTAATTTTCATAAGTTAAAGTTTAAACTTATCGATGTATATGTACCAATAAATTGATTCATCCAATCCCTGTATTCGTGCCATATTTTTTAGTAACTTTCCTTGTAATAACTTATTTAATTAATATACATTTATTAAATAATGTAACTTACCACAATACTACAAATTATATTACAAGATGAGATTATAATTCATATGGTCCCTATTTTTAATTTTCGAATAGAATTTCTATAAAACACAATTTTAGGAGTTGAAAAATATAAAAACTATTTCTGATAGGTAAGGTTATAAAAAAAAATCAACCAATTTCCTCTTTGATTTATTAACGTTTCTATGAATTTTATAAATGTTATTTGAGAATATCTATGAATACAAATTTGTTTTTTTTTTTTATGCTAAAATAAATAAACATTATTTTAATATAAAATATCGTATACGCCCACCAAAGCACTTTTTGAAATTTTTTTTGTTCATAAATTAAATTTAGATTAAGCGATAAAATTAAATTTAAGCGTTTAAAATGAAAATTAATAATATTATAATATTTTAATTGATTATAATTTATCTAAATAAAATTTATTAAAAATTTATCATTAATTAAATAATTTTACTGGAGAAAAAACAAATATGCCATAGAATTTACTGATTTTTTAATTTTTTTTAGAAATTTTCTAGAATATATTTTCAAAAATTATAATTTTTATGTATAATTTTTGTACAATTTCCTATTTAATGACTATGTACAAAAAGTAATTACTGAACAAAAACATGTAGTTTTAAATTATTTGGTAAAACTAATACGTTCTTCACTCTCTTCAAAATATAAATTACATATTATGTCGAAGTACAATTATTTCACAGTAGCATATCTGCGTGAAGAAACATTTGAAATTAAACCATTTAAACATTTAAAAACATATACTATTACATTGTGTTATACAACCACAGTTTGTACTACTTAAGTATATCAACTTACTATATTTTTATTTTGTTATACTTACATTATCTTTTATTATCTTATTTATTTCACTATTTTTTTTTTTTTTGTAATACTGGTATTGTTTAAATTAAAAATATATATGCTATATCATCGATATCTTAAGTACCATTTATAAAAATAAAAACTTGATATAAATTGTCACTTAATTTTTAGATTGCTTGACTTAGCAAAATTAACTCTATTTAAAAAAATAAAGTGTCTCCAAAACTTTTTAAGCGTTATAATTATAACGTAATAAGAACGCTAAAATTTCTGAAAATTAGTTGGGGTACTCCGTCCCCCTGCGACCCCCTCAATTCAAGCACTGCTTATAAGTTACTAAGCTATAGTTCATGGAATTCTAAAAGTGATTTATTTTTATTTATTCTAAAAGTTTTAATCTTCAAAATATTGCCTACTGTCTTTTCTACTTGTATATATATTCTTGTACAACTAAGTGCTATAAGAACTTAGTTTAGTGGTTTTATGTTTTTTATGTAAATCCAATTGTTTCCCATGAAATAAAGTCATGAATTGGAAAAATAAAATAACCTCATGGCACGGATTTAAGTTGCCTGAAAATATTACGACTATACGGATATATTTCTGACTGTTTTTTAAATCGTTTTCACAGTGCAAATAAAATGTTTTGTTTGTTCTATTTTCAAATCATGATTTGTACACATATTATTCATTTGTATATTCGAGTGTATAACTATTTGGGCATCATTGCAAACTTGGTGAAAGTGCAGACATGAAAAACTACTCATATTGTTTTGAATACCGTAATAACATTGAAACTTAGTAACACCAATATCCATAAGCCAATTATGCTAACATCACTGGATAATATCAAAATATTATTCAAGATAATTCGCTATAAAAGAAAATATCCAAGGAGTCAAAGGTGTATCTAATACGTACTATGTTACCCCATCCCATATATTATTGCTAACGATTTTTCGTTTTAAGATTTTCTTTAGCACGTTTTGATTTTCGCACTTTAATGCATTTTATTTCAATCATTCCGAACGATAATTTTCTTCTATGATATTTCGTACGCCTAGCTGAAAATTAAAGTTTTCCTTTTTTTAACATTTTCATTAATAATTTAGGAAATATCCTAGTCTTGTATCAAATAAGTAATAAAAGTCTATGTTAATTAGCAGTGTGAAATATTTTCTGAACGTCATCCTGAAAAATGTATATTATAGATTTGAAAAAAGAGATTATTTTTTCAATAGCTGTTATAATAACTATATTTCCTCAAATTGCATTTCCATCATGGATTTTCAGTAAAAAATAATTTGAAAATAGTATAACTATCGTTTTTACTCATTTATAATTTCTCATTCATAAACATATATTATACATGGATGTAGGTTTTGTTTTGATCAATTAAATTGTTTTTTGAACATTCGAAACTAACCAACAAAAAGTAAAAACAAAAAATAACCATTCAAATATTTGAACTGCGGACTCTTTGACGTTTCGTGATCGCTAACCGCTTAAAATTGAATGCAATTAACCTTATGTGTTGGACGTGTGCATCACATGTATTATAGTATGTGTAAGTGTACGTGTGTGTCCCAATGATAATACATGTACGGTAAACGCACTATGTGTTGGGTTACCGTGTATATTTATAACGTTTTTGTTTATACATTTTAGTGAGTCACAAATTTGGATACGGTCTAATGGACGCAGGTGGGATGGTTTCATTGGCCGAAAAATGGACAACAGTGCCGCCACAACATATATGCAAGTCCCAAGAGATCGCCGAAGAGAGGTACGCAGGAATTGTTTAATTTTATTTTGTTTTTTTCCGCAATTCGTATATTTAATATAAGTGTGTTAATATTGTACTACGGCGTTATAAGAAGTATTAACAACGACGGACGTGCTCTGTATGTATTTTAGTGTATGGCGACGTGGGCCTATAAGATGAGAGTTTATATAGGGTCCGCGATAAATGCAGTGATGAAACCGACTTGTCCTCAATTGAGCGTGTGATCGTAAAAAAAATGTGTATGGTATTTCCCCAAGGAAACTGGCATATAATTTTCCGCACGTGTTCTCGTTTCCATGACCAAATAACCTATGTGGATAACACACATACGCCCATTTTGGGGTATATTTTTATAATATTCAATACTATAGTGTATAATCTTCGTCGAGCATTATCTATGATACCTACCTTCTTCATGATATTATTCACTTTGATTCTTTTTCTTTTTTTGTGCATATAATACACCACGCGCGTTAAAATTGATGGCTGGAGGTATTAATAGACGGCAATCTATCTGTGCTAACAATTTAACGTGTTTCGTTCATATTACTCGCATGCTAATTAAGTATAATATGACGAAATGGTGCGTACTTTAAATATCGCAATTATACTATTTTTCACAATACAACATAATGCAATCGTTTTATAACTCTTAGTATCATACTGTATTTACCTATTCATCGTAATAAATTTTATAACAATTGGTACACATGACGCTTTTTTAAGAGTGGTGTGTACTTATAGAGAATTTTACTAGTCTGACGCATTCTTTAATGATTTCAGTTAGTCACAGACTGGTATAATTTGTACTAGGTAGATAATTCGGAACACTAAAAACAATACCGTTATTGATAAATTGATCAGTTTATGGGAAAATTTTGAAGGTTATATATATATATATATATATATACAGCTCTTAAGTTAAATCTAGATATCAAATTTATTTTATAATTAAAGCAATTGACGTGCACATAATTTGTACTTGAAATATACTAACTTCTTCAAAGACTTGCACGTATTGTTTATTTGATACTCTGTACACAACTTTTACACAGTAAACTTCTTTCATAAAAACACATACTACTTCTGAACAAGAACTAAAAGATGCATATGTAATACTCGAATAATCTGCACGTGCCTTCGAATCATGCGGTTTTCCGTAGAAGTTTAGTTTAAATTCTCGTTGGAGATGCTAATTTAAAAGTAGAGGTGAGGGAAGTTTAGGTTAGGGAATGTGGTGTAAAAGAGCTGAATAAATCGTATACAAACGGTACTTAAAGTTATCTTAGTAGAAAAAAAAAGCAAACCAACTAGGTTTCAGTCCAAGCTTTTTCTTCCACATCGTGCGTATAGATACGTACTATACAAATATATACTACTGAAACATCCCAAAATAGTATATTTTTCAGATAGTAATTGTACCGGTAACTTAGTCCCGTTTTGATTAAGCAAATTGATTATATCATCATAATGATTTTATAAAATCGATGTTTGATAATAATCGTTTGTCGAAAAAAATTTATTTCTGGATGACCGACAAATTTTGCTTAATATAATAACATTGACATTTATTTCAATTACTGTTCTTGATAGAATATTACCTATGTATTATAATGTCATGATGTAAGTAATTTTTTTTTTAAAATTGTTTCCTTATGTTTAATATTTACATTTAATTTCAATCAACGCAGTCAACGTTTATATTATTCTCGTGCGACTCGTGATTTTATTTTAGTATTTTCAATTAGTTTAAACTGTTCAGGGTGCAATTAGATACAAAATTAAAAAATAAAGGTTACTACGATGCGCCATAAAAAAACAAATGCATTTAGATCATCTATTACTTGTCATTAGGTGATGATAGGGTTCATTGGTGGTTATATGGAGGGGTTTTATGGAGGGTCTTGATCCTTTCAAATCCCAAATTTATACTGGGAAATATTATTCGCTCGGGTCGCTGTTTAAAACGCTACGTTATGTTTTTTCGTTTATAGAATTTAATTTTAGAATTTAAAAAATTATATATTTTTGTATCTATATATATTATAAGATAATTCCAAAGAACCTCCCTCCTCCAGGAAGAAATTTTATAACCCATCACTGGTAACGTAGGACTGTCATGTCGATAAACCTTTTCAGTTAGCATCATGGTTTTCTAATCACAATCAATCATTGTGACTAATTATGTTTTTTATAAGTCACTTTAGTTCCTCATTATGCTGAACTTTTTTCATAATTCCCCGTAACTTTACAAATTTCCTTACCAAGTGTATCAGTAGGGATAAATGGACATGTATAAAAAGTAGTATAAAAATTTAATCTGATTATTTTTTTTTTCAACTATTTCTGTTTTTATCACCCGCGTAAAGCCTATTAAATTAAATCCGGGACGTAGATTCTTCTAAGAGTACCTTATCAACATGTGTTTGACCGCTGATAAGAGCTTGCGGAATGTCTGGTCCTGTACGTCTTGGAACACGTTAACAGTTACCCCGAGCATCATTACGATATGAAGACAGTGTATACAGTATAAACAGTGGGCTGTCTACGGTTATCATGTGTACACATCTATGGTTCGCAGGCAAATCGACCCATCGCCGGGGAGCACGCTGACCGTGACCATGGAAGTTGGTGGTTGCCAAGGAAGTCTAAACGAGGTGCGGTTCGCGGAGCACGTGCAGTGCAAAATATCGTTACGGTTTTTCCCTCGCGGTAACCTACGCATCGACCTGACCTCACCGCTGGGCACCACGTCCACGCTGCTGTTCGAACGGCCCCGGGACGTGGCCAGCTCCAACTTCGACGACTGGCCGTTCCTGAGTGTGCACTACTGGGGCGAAAAGGTGGACGGCACGTGGACGATGACCGTGCACAATGGTGGCAACCGGCACGTCAACCAGCCAGGCATACTTAAGAAGTGGCAGCTGATATTTTACGGCACCGCCACCAACCCCATACGGCTGCGGTCCGCACAGTCGCAACCATCACCGCCGTTCGCCATCACGCAACAGCAACAGCAGCTGTTGCTCCAGTCGCCCAAACCTGCCTCGGCCGGGTTCCCGTTCGCCCAACTTGGTGGTGGTGCCGGACAGGTGACCGGCTCGCCGTCCATATACCACTCGAGCATCGCCGAGATCCTGTCGCAGGCCGGTTTCCGGAACCTACCCGACGTATTCGCCGCAGCCGGAAGCGACGTCGAGGTAAAATTTATATTTTATTATTAATCCATGCCGCGTTGATTTGGGTACTCGATTGCAGCGCCTACTCTAGTTGGATACCGGATTATTTTTTGGTACCTCATAAGTCGGGTCCCGGATACTACATATACTTATATTAAAATGTACCTAAAATGAAATATATTCTATTAAAAAGGAAAAGTTTAAGTTCTTGACTCACCAAAAATATAATTTTTTTTTTTAAAAAAAACAGTATTTAAAAAAAAAGGTTGGTTAGCTCTGCTCTACTCTAACACCATTGCTCTAGACTCTTAATTGTTTAAGTACTCATAGTGATGCTTTTATATGGACCAATAAGTTTATATTATTAAAATACTTAGGCATACATAGAGTAGTACCCACATAGAGTAGTACCAACAAAATCTGGGACCCAACTTGTACACATTTTAAAAGCCACTGGTATTAAGGATTTTGCTCTTAAAAATACATTCTACGAGAATAAATCATTTTTAACCGGTTCATTCTACGAACAGGATCATAATTCTCCGTAAAATATACTTTTGTGGACAAAATTATATTGGCCTTAAAACTGTTTCGATCTAATGGCTGCGTGAAGCCCTACAGGGCTCTGTTTTCATGTACGGCATTATCCCAAACTTACTATCTTGGTATAAGTTTGTGTTGTGCATTTTTCAACGAAAAAAACGTGACCCAATGTATGTAGTACGCATTCTACAATATTCTCATTAAACATAATAATAATTTTCCTTCATAATTTATTTTGGTATTACAATCCCTTAGAAAAATCGATTTTAACTCCGTTAGGAACCAGGCGTTCATACCGTGCTATTTACATGTAGAAATCCCCCATACACAACTTTTCTCGAACGAATCGTTTATTTTATTTTTTTCTTACTTTTTTCAATATGTGAAACGTCAAAATACTTCCAAACGAGTCGAATTATCTCATCAAGTCGGTTTATCGTACTTTTTGCTATCTGTCAGACAGTGCTGCAGTAAATTTTTTCCTTTCCTTAAAACTCAAAAATCAATATATATTTATATACTCGTTTTATATGAAACTGTGACGAAGTACGAGTATACTACACGGTAGAGTCTTTTCAAATTTCTTTCTTTTTTTGAAAACAATATTTGATTCTTTAGTGTTTATTTCTTAGAACAACTCACACAAACAAAATTACACATGAATTATCTGCTACCTGCTACGATGAAACAATAACCACCCTAATTGTACTACATCAAAAACGTTCTCATAAAGTTGTTATTTGTTTATACACAGACGTCAGTTACGTCATTTACCAGTACCCG
Organism: Sipha flava; assembly: GCF_003268045.1. Lineage (NCBI taxonomy): Eukaryota > Metazoa > Arthropoda > Insecta > Hemiptera > Aphididae > Sipha > Sipha flava. Next base: position 572,250 of record NW_020272979.1, on the reverse strand, counting down.
CTCAAACTCGCAAACCACCCCCGAGAGGCCGATCGACGGACAGACCATTTTGCACGACTGCGATCCCGAGTGCGATGCTTTCGGCTGCTACGGCAAAGGTCCTATGCAGTGCGTCGGCTGTCGCAACTTTAAGCTTGACAAGTAAGATTTAAATATAATTACATGTGGTTATGCCTGGCACAGCTCGCGATCACAGAACTTTGAGCTTGATGTGTTATTTTTTACGTTTTCACTAAAGCGTACTCGTAAATATTGAATCATTATTATTATACACATCGATATGGACACGCCTTTATCATTTTATTAGAAAATATATTACAAACAATAAATATTCTTCTCGACGATTTGATAATATCACTTATATTTAATATGTATAACAATTCATAAAACGCAGAATAATTATAAAATTTTACCAAATATTAAACTGAACAATCATTAAGTTGCATTTCATTAAGTATAATATTGATTTTTCATCATTTTGCCAGACATTAGATAACAATGAGCGAATGCATTTTAAAACAATAGATTTAACCCACTTGTAATGCGCCATATTAAATACTATATATATTTGAGATGCACCGTATCACAAAAATATTAGAATTAATTTTATTATAACTTAAACCTCGTATTAAACCTATAACGAGTATATACGGTATGTTACGTACCAAATAGGTGCTACCTATATTATTTTCTGTCTGAACTTTTTTTTTTCTTCTATTAAAATGTAAACTATATTTTTAATATTTTTATATATACCTAATATTTTAGTTCGATATTAAACAAAACATTTTCATAATGATTAATTAATTCTTGGCTATCTATTTTTTTTTTGATTTTTTTTCTTATTAAAAAAAAGTACACACCTAACCGTCTAAATGCAAAAATAACTCCTAAAAATAAATAAAAGTAAACTCGTAAACTCTATAACACAATAATACAGTGCGTTATTTTTCTTTTTTGTTATATTATAGTGTTACAACAATGTCTTCTTGCCATGCCACCACATAAAATAATAATAATAATAATTATTATTATTATTATTATAATGAACGAAATTCGAGAAATAGCATAAAACAAAGTTAAATATACTTACCTACCTAACGGTGGCAAAGAACCTATTCAATAGTACAACTCACGCAGATGGTATTTTAACTAAATTTCAAATAAATAACATAGTTTTACGTTTACTGTAGCTAATATTTTATACATTCGGAAAGATAAACAGATAAACAGTGCTAACATTTTAGAAGTTTGAATATTTTATCGCGTACAATATAGACACATATAAATTAATGAATTAAATTTTACAAGAGTAGTTAAAATAAAAAATATGTTCGGAAAAATTTACATTGCATAGATTATAATTACAATTTTAAATGGCTGTCAATCTAAAATTTAAAAAAAAAAATTCGTGAAATAAAAGAATTCGGAAAAAGTAAAAAAAAAAATTAGTGAAAAGTTTTTAATTTCATGCATTACTTTTGCATTAAATGTTCTACATGGTCACCTCCAAAAACTATGCAAAGTTTTATTAATGAACATTGCCGTGTTTGGAACACCTTCAGTTTCGAACGTATATATTTGTGTTTTGCAACTTTCATAATGCGATTTCTCAGTTGTTCAACCGTTGTTATCTCTACGAGAGAACTTTTCATTCCCAACTCGTCGTCTCTTAGTTTATTCTCACTTTATAGCAATGTATAAAAATCGTAGATGTTCGAAAATTTGGAAAACTGCTTAAAGCCCGTACAAATCTTTATTATTAAACTTTATATAGTTCACTAACATTTTGTCGATAAATATTTCGAAATGACGCTACATAAAGTTTTCATGACATTCAAATGACATCACGAGACTAATCTGTATTAAACTATAGAACGTGTTGTTACGTTCGTAACCGATACATGCCGCGTATGTATATGCAATTTAATATGCGTGTTAATGGCCTGCGAGTGTTCGATAATATTTAGTGAAATTATATAATCAAAGCGTGTATCATACCTAAACTGATGGAAATGAAATATAACTTCTACTATTTTTTTTTTTTGGTTACTTATAGTGGATTTCACGTCTTGCTTGCAATATATTTTCTTTTTTTAAAATTTGCTATAGAAATATATTTTGCTTTGTTATTTCTTATTAATATAGACAAATTAAATAGTTCGACGATTGACTGATACGACTGTCGGTATTTACGATGGTCACATAACTAACGTAGAACGAAAAAATATACGACGTTGTTAATGAAGTGGTAGGCTGTCTACGGAAAAATTCAAATACCCACCATTAATCAGTAAATGCATCGAGTAGCGGCTATAGGTAGATGAGAAATAAGGTTTCGGTTGAATGCAATATCAGTAGGTTCCAGTCCAATACCCCATGAAACTGAGAATCATACGGTTTCTGTTTTTGTTCCACAAAACATGCTCGACTGTTGTTATATCTATTATTATACAACTTGTATTATATATAACAAACTGTGTGTAAACATTTGAAACATACTTAAGAAATGTATTTATGTTGTTTTCAAGGTATAGATAAATACAAAGCGTATCAGCATAATTTGTCAAGTACAATTAATTATAAAACATTCTTCTTTTTTTATTATTATTAAAACGCTGCTCAATACTTATATTAGCTAAAATTGCCTTATTTTATTTTAACTTGACATTCAAAAGAATGTATTTTATACTGAAGTTTTCAAACATTTCTATTTGAATTTGTTTAGTAAATATATATATATTTTATAATAAAATTCAGCTTATAGTTTTTAAAATTTAGCAACCAATTAAAAATAATAATGTATTTATATGATATAAACTATTTATATTTGTATAAAGTCATTTTGTTTTCAATTCCTTTCAAATATTCACTTAATAATATGTTACATTTACGTTTCCTAACTTGATTTAGATTTAAAATTCCAACATGGTTTTTATATTAAAATGGAGGTTTTTAGTTGGATAAAATTATACCACTATAAAGGAATATTGTACATGTGCATTTACCTCACTAAAAATATACATTATAATGTTCATAGTAATTTAAGATATTCTGGGTCAATTGATTATTTTATATTTAGTAATTAATTTTGTATAGTTAATAGTTGTTTTGAATTTAATCAAGCATACTTGAAATAACGTATACAATGCATTATATATATGTTTATTACTCATCTTGAGACTTAATTTTCCCCAGCTCATCGTTTATTTATTATACTTTGTTCTTTATGTATAAACTATTTAATAAAATAACGCATATAATATAAGAGATGGGTAAAATATTTAAACTCTGTAAAAATAATAAATTAAAAAAAAAATCTTGAAAATTCGATTTATTCCTATCTGTCTTCGAAGAAAACAACAAACCGCTGATAATACAACTATTAAAATAAATTAATAAATTCACTTAATGTTAATTTTTTAAACCAAGAAGTTCAAAATTAATTATGTGTCAACAAAAAGATGATTTCTAGTTTTGATAAAAGTAACTTAAACCTAAAACTTGTTTCGTAAAATAATTCAACGTTTTTGACTAATGTTCCATATTCTGGTTAATTTATTATGTTAGTTTAAAAAAAATATGGTGGACAATGAAATTTACAAAAAAAAATAATAATTATTTTCCATATAACCCAACCGGATTATTTATATTCTAGTTTTTAGATTTTATGTATTTTATCCGGATAATACATTTTAGAATCAGTAAAAATAGTCCAAAAGTTCTGTGTAATCGTATATACATCATAATGTGAATTGTACTTTAAACAGAAATATTTATCTGTTCAGAAGTTAAAAACACGTTTGAAAACTATAAAACTCACGGTATGTTCGTTTTTAAAAAAACTTATCCATTTGTAGATAAACCCCAACATTTTTTTATACCGATCTATCTTGCTCTACAATTTAAAACATAACAGTACAATGTAAACAAGTGTCGATATGCGGACGAAAGAAACACAATGACTGTAATCCGTCCTCCCCATATATTTATACATTTTCTTTGACTTTTATACCGAATAAATTCTGTAAATATTATTAATTTTTTTGTGGCACCGTTTGTCGTGAATAATTAATGTGTAACGTCAACTCAACGTGGTATTCATCTTCCAGCACTTGCGTTAGCCGCTGTCCACCTCGCAGTTTCCCGAACAAAGGCGGTGTTTGTTGGCCGTGTCATGAGTCGTGTGAGACTTGTGCAGGAGCGGGACAAGATAGCTGCTTGACATGCGCGCCAGCTCACTTGAGAGTCACCGATTTAGCCGTTTGCTTGCAACAATGCCCCGACGGATACTTCGAGAGTAATAATTTTTTTTTCTATATTTTGATTCCACCCCAATGACCTTGATTTATTCCCCGCTGGTTTCCTATAACTGATAATGTTACGTTTGCGCGTAGACACAGAAGAAGGCACTTGCGTCGCGTGTGGCCCGAACTGTGGAAGCTGTGAAGCTCGTCCGGATCACTGTACTAGCTGCGAACATCATCTGGTACTCCACAACAACCAGTGTTACGCAAATTGTCCGATTAACACTTACGAAACTAACGATTATCGGTAAGTAAAATATGTCATATTAATCATTTTATGCAACAGTTTCCCATGTTTGGTCTTAAGGAAGAAGACGACTAGAGGTCTTAGTACTCTAGTCGGGGTTTTAGAGGAGCTTGGCTAAATGTGTAGAGAAAATAGTTGAATTATTTACTTCAATGACCATAATTTATGCCTCCAAAGTCATGTATACAGTTATAATCCATCCTACTATCCACTTTAAACCATGCAATCAACATAAGATATGCAATTAATAACTTCTCTTTAGCCTATAACAACCCGCTGTTGAAACGTGTTCGATTTCTTGGGAACAACTTAATAACTTAATGTTATTTTTTCAATATGCTATTGTTCATATTCAAGAAACATAACACTGGCTCCAAAATTAATACGATGCAATTAAAATTAAAAATTAATTCTATAACTTAATATATTTGATAAAAATTATTATTAAGTAATTTTATTTATTATCTATTAATTCAAGTTTTGAAAAAATGATACTACAAAAAATTTATTTTTTCTTTGTTAACTTCGAGAACTTTAGACATCCGCTAAAGTATTCTCAGTGAAGCCCAATAGTCTTTTTTATATAAAAATAAATAAAAAAATTTAGAAATGGTGATACTTACGGAGAAATATCAATATTTTTGGAGACGATAATTTTTATAAATTTATCACCATGCAAAAACTATCCTAGATCAGTAACTAGTTATTTCCATATCTAGATAGTATACAGGTATTTTAACGCATTGGGTTGTGTCATACCGCTTTTCTAATACTTAACAAAAGTTAATAGAAGATTACCAACAAGTTGAATTTAACTTTACGTGTTGTCATATGTAGTTAAAACCCGGCTTTCGTTTTATCAAAACAATGTGCACTTAGTGAAATCGCTCTTTTCATGAAGTATAATCACTTCATCATCAATATTATGAATTCTGTAAAAATTACGTTTAATACGTAAAATCTATAGATAATTATTTTTTCTTGTAGAACCAATAAAATTAATGTGATTCAAATAACGTAATCAAACATGATTCATTTTACGAAAATAATCTCTACATATAATCTTGTAATTAATCGTCGTGTTCGCAATATACATACATGTTATTGAAATGGATATTCAGGTCGCAAAACTATCGATTTCACTAAATGGGTACGGGGAATACAGATATAATATATATGCTCCTGTTGCTTTCCTTTGCGTCATCAATAAATATTTTCGACATGATTGTATATAGTTCTATTGACGATAACGAATATTTTGATTAATATCGTTACCATTAAGGTATCGTTTCTCAACCTGGGGGTTAATGATCCCATATAAAAGGGTTGATGGCATCGGTCAAAAATAGTTAAATGTTTATAAACAAAAAAAAACCGTATATACTTATTCTATACACTAGAAATGTTTTTTCCATAACAAGCGTATGCTAGTTGTTTGTCCTATTAACGATAAGTTATGTGTAACTAATAAAATCGATAACCAAGCACCATGAGAATTTTTTACAAGATGGTTTGTTATTGCAATGTGCAATGTGAACTTGTAAAATGTGTTTCAGATGTGGTGCCTGTGACGCAAAATGCGAATCGTGCACCGGACCGAATGCCGACCAGTGTATAACATGCAAATCAGGTTACTTCGAACTGAAAGGCACGTGCCATTCTAAGTGTCCAGACTACTATTATCCCGACCAGAAGCGTCACGAATGCCTAGCATGTCCGTCGGGTTGCGTCGCTTGCAACTCTACCGCGTGTCATTCTTGCGATCTAGGTTTCACGCTGAACAAGAAAGGACGGTGCCTAAAGACCGGTAGTCAACAATGTCAACCTGGTAAATATAAAATGTTTACTTTATAAAATTTTGCACGAGATGCACTCGCATCCACGAGATCCGAATCACGTTAAAAAAAAAAACAGAAATATAGACCAACCAGACTTTCTTTCGAATATTAATTGTTTATATATTTATATATATGTTACTAACATAATAATAAGAAGCAATTGTTGTATATCTCTTGAAATGTACATACATTTTAAAAAATGTGTGTTAAAATATCGATTTTCTACTAATGTATTGTATTTTCAATGGAATTCAAAACATTTAACGTACTACTCTGAAATGTATGTTTTGCAGTAGGTATTCGTATGATTTAATCAACCTCAAAGGTACATATTATTGAATTTAAAGCTACTTGTTGATTAGAACACTAAACAATAAAGTACATCGCTAACTTTTAACAACTCTATTGGATACAAGAAATTGTCAAACTAAATCTTTTATTATTTATACACCATATATTTTTTATAGTTAGTTCAATAAAAGATTATGACAGCGCAGAAACCAAAACTTGTCGTACCCCACCTTAACCTTTTATCCATTCCTCCGTTTTTCGATAAATTTTCGTTGTCGCATTACACTCCTACTCCTTCGTTCCATCCTCTGTATTTACAAGAAAAACAATTAAAATTGTTTTTGCGCTTAAACATTTAATATAAAATCGGACGCGATTCGATTGTTTCGTCTAAGAACACGATTGGGATTCATTGCTTTCCAACCTGCCGCATGAGTACCTACCTAAAACGTATATTTTAATCGTTATTACGGAAGCGATCCGAACATACGTATTGATTTTAGACAAACGTACACCAATCCATCGATTTTAGTCGAATAATATAACTACCGCTTACACTTATTATCGTCGCAGATCTGTAAACTATTTGTTACGTGATTCTCGTTATTGTTATTTTGTTATCCTGTAGCAGGCCAGTTCTGGACCGGTTCTCAGTGCCAATCGTGTCACGCCTCGTGCGAGACTTGCAGCGACTTCTCCGAACAAAACTGTCTGTCCTGTCGGTCGCCGTCCATGTTCCAAGCGCCGGGCACGTGCGTGGAACAGTGTTCGGCCGGCTTCTATCCAGACTTGCGGTTCGGCAACTATGCGACGTGTCAGCCGTGCCCGCATCCGTGCATCGAATGCGTGTCCCGCACGAACTGCACGATGTGCCACTCGCCGTTACTGCTGCAAACCGGCCAGTGCCGCACGACATGTGCCCCGGGGTATGTGCACGCACGTAATGTGCACACGTAGTAGCTTGACGATTACGTTTTGTATTCGAACCGCGTGCAGTGATAATAAAGGCTAACCGATAATGCATACGTTTCTCGACCGTATTCGCAGGGGAATAAAAATCGAGTTTTACCCGCTTTGCAATGTAATACCTGTTTGGGTTTTCAATGCCATTTTTATTTTTTTATTATTATTATTGTATCGTTATTACGCTTTTAAGAGTACAAATATTAATACCTCGGTTAACGATGTCGTATCTGTATACTCGATGCAATTGCTCGCTTTTACAGACGGTGACATGTGGTGGTGCTTTTTAATAATCCGACGCGTGCGTACCTAAGCCACAGTTTAATGTATCAGATATCATAACATAATGTAACGTTTCCAGATATTACAGTGACGTGGGCGCGTGCGCTAAGTGCTATCTGAGCTGTATGACTTGCAGCGGCCCCCGCAGGGACCAGTGCGTCAGTTGTCCGCGCGGGTGGCAATTGGCCGCCGGCGAATGTCACCCTGAGTGTCCGCAGGGTTTCTTCATGTCGGACTTCGGTTGCCAGAAATGCCACCATTACTGCAAGACTTGCAAGGGTAATAAAACACGGTTGTTATCTTACGTCCGCCTCTGCACATATTCTATCAACCTTCCTACGTACACATTATTATACTCCGACAAACTAATGTACTGTACACGTGATCCAGCGACTATAGCTTTTTAGTGCATGAACACGCGTTATTACAAATGTTAAAAGATATCAAATGAGAAAAAGTTTTCAATAAGACCCTCACGTAAAAAAACAGAAATATTCCGTTTACTCCAACATGTGAAACGTTTACATCACTTTTCGCGTTGAGACCGATCGAAGTTTCGATCCATGACATGTTTGACAGTTTGATTTCTTATTTGCGTGTTCTATAAGGTTCTATAAAACAAATACGCTACAATTTTTCAATCTCTTGCATGAATAGATACCAATCGATTTTCCTATAGTACGCTGTTGCTTTTACGTAAAACGCAGTTTTGTCCTTGACGTTTATATCGTAAAACACTGTATACGTAATCCCTCCACTCCAACACTTTACCATATGACGGATTTATAAGACTATGAAATATGCAACGGCATAGGATAATATATTTTCGGGGAATCAAAACATTTTTATTTCAAAATTTTTTTTATTTGTATTAAAAGTTTTTATTACTGTATCTTAAAATTTAAAAAAAAAATTTGATTTTATTTACTAATAGGAAATAAATTGAAAATCGTAATATTCAGCCCTGACTTTAGTATATATTTATTTGGGTTATTCGTGTAACCGTTGAGTATGCCCGTACGCTATTAACAACTTAACACTCATCGACCAGCCGGTTGGAATGTCGTTAAAAATCGTTAAACGGTCAAAACACGTTTCATAAACCACTTGGGGAAAACGGTACATCCGTGTAGAACATCTCTATCTCGTACAGACGGCAAACTCGACTCGACTCACCCTTGTTACGTAACCGTCCACACGTGGTGTAAGGGGATGATAATAAAGTGTACAATATTATGTACTGAACGTATGTGTGCGTCGCTTACAGGTGAAGGCCCGTTGCAGTGCACGTCGTGTCCGCCGCACTTCATGCTCGAGGACGGCCTGTGCTCCGAGTGTTCGGGCTCGCAGTACTACGACCCGCCCACGCAACTGTGCAAGCCGTGCCACGCGTCCTGTCGCGCGTGCACCGGGCCCGGCCCGTTCAGCTGTTCGGCGTGCATGTTCCCGCTGCACCTGGACCGAAAGAACTCGCAATGCGTGTCATGCTGCGGACCGCGTCCGCACGACGACTGCTGTAGCTGCAACTCGGACACCGGAGAGTGTCACAACCTGACGCCCGCGGAAAAGCGCCGGACGTCCGTCAGCGGCGAACTGGACAACCTGGCAGCGGCCGCGTCCGTCCACCGCGGTCCCGTGACGGGCGCGAACGCCGACACGACCGTGTTTGGTTACTTAGCGCTGATAGCGGTCGCCTCCGTCTTGGTCGTCCTGTCCGCTATGGTGGTGGTAAGTGTTTCGTGACCATGAGCTTGTCACTGGTGACTCAGGTCGTACACATGTGCCGTGTGCGGGACGTTCTTTCGGTTGTATTTCCGCATAGAGCCTAGTTCACGGTATGCTTGTCTATAGTTCGGTGAATTAGCGACTAATTTATAGCGTTCAAACGTGCGTGAACTGAATTCACATTTTGGTCGTTTAGCGAATTAATTCGTTCAACTAAATCGTACAAATCCGTTTGATTTGATTTTTTCTCCATTTTATTAGGCCTCCTATCAATTTACCAGAACTAGAACCTATGATGCAACAGCTACGCTGGCCGTAATACTGGCCGTAAATATTAATGCGAACGTGAATTGTTTTAGTGAACTTTACTTGATTTAATTCTGATAGCATTGGGTGAACTAAGATTCAGCTTCCAGACTTAATCATTCGCTTGTAGTATTACGATACGAAACGACGTGGACGCGTCGCAGTAGATTTACTAACTTATGTAATAGGTGTATAGTATGCGAGACCCATTCGAATCTACGGTATCCAAATACGACGAACTGCTAAACCTTCTCAAATTCGTATTGTTCAGTCCTATCCATTTATGATCGCGTCATTATCTCATTACGTTGGTATATTTCAAAAAATTTCCTTCGTATTGACCTCAACATTTATAATATTAATCAACTAGCAAAAGAACACTACTAAACTTCCATCCTAAATCCGGTTCTCACTTAAACTCTTTAATCTGTCTTCTTTCAATTGCAGTTCTCGCCAATAATCCGACGCATCGATTAATTCAAAAATGAGAAAATAAACAAATCGCCGGATGGCCACCCTCTGTTACTAATCGTACTATTTGTAATTATTATAACTTTCACATTCTTGTTCTGTATATAGTTTAGATTGGTTTTGAATTGTATTACAGAAAATAAAAACGTACTCTCGCAAAGTGGCCGTTCGCAAAAGAAAATAAAAATTACAATTTTGTTTGCGCTTAACGGCTTTGTTACCGAATTGTAGGATCCTAGAAATAGGTATACGGGATTTCGAGTTCATCGATGCCCTGGGGTCGGGAAAGATTTTCTTATCGAAACCACGATAGACTTTATAAATCCAAATTCTAAAAGCCATCCGGTTTAGATACGGTCCGGCCCGAACACTTGCCCGCGTAATTTGCGCCCAAATAACTCGACCCGATGCCATTAACCAGACACGTAGTTGCACGTGCATACTTTATTGCGAATCTTATATATGACATAACCACCATAATGGTATTTTGTCGTTGTACAGATAAAACGGAAGCGCAATCAACATTCAGGTTACGTAAAGTTGTTGCGACCGCAAAACGACATGAACTTGGAGGACAATGATAGCAGCATCGCACTTTTCGCCGAGACGTGACCGGTTGTGATCGAACACCGTCAACTTGACGACGACAAGCTCGCAGACCTGCAACTGTTGTAACATCGTTCGTCGTCGTCCGGAGGAGTGTATACCTAAGAATGAAAAAAAATAAACACGAAAAATAGAGCTAATTATTATTATATTATTAAACAATACGTCTTCGTTGTTTATCCGCGCACCAACTCATAAATCATAGCCAAAATGTTAAAAGCTCCTCTTCAATCTGTGGAAACGCTAATCCACTGACCTATATATCCTTTTTCGTCTTCGCCGATTCTCAATAACATGATTACTGTTATTATTATTATTATTATTATTATTATTATTATTTTTATTAGTATTACTTTTATTGTTGTTGTACACTTATTTTATACACCTACTTAAAACAACGACAAATTCATTAAAATATTATTAATTTTAGTTTTCCTTGAGTTCCTTTTCTGTAACCGTTTTCCGTCGAACTTCATTAACATTCCATATTTTTTTATTTCTATTTAAAATACTTGCTCTCTTCTTAAACTCAATAATAACAATCTGTTCATTCATATGCTTATGTGTATAAATATTATTAATCAACTTATTCAAATTGTGTCGATCAAATAATTTTTCTGATTGTTTTTACCACATACATTACCTCAGATTCATTATTATTATTTTTATTTTTATTTTAAGTTAAGAAAATATGATCAGTGTATAAAAAACAAAAACAAATCATAAAATCACATTCTTGACAACATTTTACTATCAGTTTGGTATTTTTTCTATTTCTTTTAATTATCTTATAATTTTTTACTGAGTATGTTTAAGGAAAATGTAAATGTCTTTAAATAATATTTTTTTGAATAGTTTGTTTAATGTTCTAATTTTGAATTATATAATTCCTATCTGATAATTGTTTATCGTTACATACAATCAAAAACGAATAAAACACTTAAAGTATTACATATTGCCACAGTAACAAAAATTACTTATTTTCTATTGCAGTAGTTAATATAATTTAAAAAGAAACAAATTAAGTAAAAAACAAATAAATATTTACATTGAACACTCATTTTTATTTGTGAACATAAAATGTAAAACCCTGTTAAATTATAGCATTTATGAAAAATATTCCAAATTTATTATTATTTCAGATGAACATTATAACTATTATTTTAAATTCCTACATAAACTAAGTAACCACTACTTAATAATACAAACATGATAAATATCTTATATTGTATGTTTATGATTATACTATAATAAAATAGAACAAATTATTATTATCATTTATTTATAAAATGTATAATCAATATCTAATATTTAGCTTCTGTACCATTAAAAAATATGTACCTGTATACCTATGAACATAAATTATTGTATTACTCATCCGTTTTCTACTTATTTAAAACATATATCATGTGAAATTGTTATTGTGACAGCAATGTCAATGAAATACTATTTAAGCATTTATCTAATGTGTTATGTATATGGCAAAAAAAAAGCGTACACATCATTTGTGAACTCTGTTCAAAATGTCTGTGATTCAGTTTGTAATATGTAAATATGATATTTTATTTTATTTTTTTTTTTTTTTGTTCAAATAAATTATACCATTATTGTAAGATTATAAAATATAAATTCAAATATTGAAAAACATGTTTGAGTTATAATGATTTGAAATCACTTGTGTCCATACAAATGTGTATGTTTCAATGATTTACAAATGATAATACTACCTATGTCATTAATTGACCGGATATGATTAATATAAACTTTTGTTTAATTTCACTTTGAAACTGTTTTCTGATTAATACTATTTGCCTGATATATGATAAGAGGTTTAAAATATTTTAAAGCTGATATAGTTTTATATATTAAAACTGTCCTACTACTCATTAGACCAGGAATCGGCTCTAGTAATTTCAATTGGATTCCAGAAGATTAGATCAAAAAAATTAATGAGGTTTAAAGAAAAAAATGTATTTTATTTGCTTATCCATTACATAAATATTTTTAAAAAATTTCCAATAGAATTTTGACAAATAAGTAAATTAATGTGACTGATGCTGACAACTCTGCAAATATTGATGCAAGTGGTAATACACCTCACAACTGATTCGGAGTTAAGATTTTTCTCTTACCATTTTTCCTACTTTTTTTATTTTTACAACCCATACCGATTTTTCTCTTGGCTTTCATAGCATTTACCACTGCATATGCAGCAAGTTTTTCTTTTTTAGAACTATCACTAAGTAGCTTTAACTCTTTCCTAATCCTGTTCTTTTAATAACTTATCAGCTTTATGTCTAATATCTAAATTATTACTATTTTCATAAGCAATGTCATGTGTTCGACAAACAGAATCCATTGGATTAACCCCTTTGTCTCCACAAGCTAACCTTTCTTTTAACTTAGTCCCAGGTCCACAAAACTGATGGCCTGGTACATGAGCTTCGAATGGAAGCTTATTTGCTTATTTATAAGAGTAGGTATTTAAGAAGCCTTTGCCAGATTTTAACTTATGAGTTGAAAGCATTTTATATAATTGGCTTTATATTTTAGCTCTTTAGTATTTATATAAAAAAAAAAATGAAATTAATCGAGCAAAAAGATAAATTAAGCATAGATAATGTTGATGTACAAATTACATTACATTACATTTATTACAAAACCATCAAGACACGGACCATTATTACCCGATAGTAATCGTGAAATATTGGTCGGACCTTCAGGATCGGGAAAAACAAATGTTATGTTTAATCTTATAACTAATAGAAATTGATTAAAATTTGAAAATATTTATTTATACTCTATAACACATGAATAAGAAAAATATATACTATTAAAAAATATAATGAACAGTATTGAAGGTGTTCATTTTTATATATTTACAAATGCAGATAAAGTTATAAAAAACCTAGTTTAGTTAAAAAAAAATTCAACTTTTATATTTAATGACGTTATTTTTGACAATCTAACCCCTATTCGTGACTATTTTAGTATGAGACGTCATTCTGATGCTAATTCAATTTTTTACTTGGCACAGACATATTCAAAAATACCAAAACAGTTAGAGACAATGCAAATTTTTTAGTAATATTCAAGCAAGATGATAAGAATTTATATCATATATTCAATGATCATTGTTCTGCAAATATGGATTTTTCAGAGTTCTGTCGGTTAAATATTATGAATCTCCCTGTAAAAAAATGGAACCAGAACATATATACAGGTTGTTGATAAAATCATGAGCACGTTAACTAAAAAAAATTTACCGTGTGTCTGTCGGTTAAATATTTTGAATCTCCCTGTAAAAAATGGAGCCAGAACATACATATAGGTTTTTAAAAAAATCATAAGCACGGTAACTAAAAAAAAATTTACCGTGCGTCTGTCGGTCAAATATTTTGAATCTCCCTGTAAAAAAAAAATGGAGCCAGAACATACAAATACATATTATTTTAGTGTACAATTCAATTTACAAACTAAGAAAGTCTCTACACCGTTTGTGTTTGAATCATATTATCCAGGTTATCCGGAAATGTCTTTGGCGTTAACTATGAGATAGGTAAGGCCGTTACTGTTTGCACAACCATGGAACCTCTTGTAAAATATGGTAGTTGTTTATTGGATGGTTTTGACTTGTAAATCTTCATAGGTTTTTGCGATGATGCTATCTCGCTGTAAACCTCGCTATCTAAAACTCCGGTATCTCGAATTTTTTTGTAATCCCGATCATTCAGTACTGGACTTACGTGTTAACCCTTTCAGACCCATAATTATTTAATGTAAATAAAAATTTTTTTTTTACATATTTACACTTACAGTACATTAATTAACATATTTGCAAATTTTCATTGTTTTTGCATTAATATCCTCAAAGTTATGGAATGGGTCATCAGAATAACCCATAGGTTTTTATGGAGCTTTAATTGTTAATGAAAAATATACATTAATATTATAAAAAAACTTGTTTTATTTGTGTACAAAAAAACTTGTTTTATTTGTGTACAAAAAAAAATTAAAACTGAAGTATATAAAACAATGTATTATTGTTAAATTCTTAAAACGTAAATGTATAATAAATAAAATAATATTAATAACAAACAACTCGTACTTACATAAAATAAATAAAGAATTAAAAATAAAATGTATACCTGTTAAGAATTCAAACGTTTATCTTTTTAGAATTTTTTTGAATACTTGATACGGTAAAAATAAAATGAAACTTAATTTTTTTTGTGAAATTCTGCAAAACAATTTCTATCTTTAGTTAGACACAAGTGAACATTGCATTTAGAACAGTAAAAATGGGTTCGATTGTTTCTAGAACACGTAGGATTTTTGCATTTTGCCGCGTTCTTCAACCAATCCATTTTTGGCATATGATCTATCCTATCATACCTTGACACATCAGGAGGCAATGAACTGTCAGTGCGATTAGTTGATTAATATAGAGGTGGAAAAGTAGATAATGATGAAGTTGGTGTTTCAGAACTGTAAGAAAGTTTAGTTGGGCGTCCTACTCTATTTTTTTTTCATTGACGGAGTCTGTAGAGTAGTACTAATCATTTCTTCAGCTAACTGAAGCCGAAAATGTAGAAAATCCAAAATTTTTTTTTCGGTAAAAGTAGTTCCTCAGCTTCCTTCTTGTACTGTAACCATGAATTACTTGCTACTAAATCAAAAATCATTCTAAGCGTCCATTTACTAGATTTGATAAAAGTCCTGTACAAACTAATCATTTGGTCCGATTTGTCTACACCACCCATACCGGCATGGTAAAACTTTACAATCTCTGGCCTTTCAACTGTAACGTACTGTTTTAGTTTTCTATCATATCGTTTTACATAATCAGGTGTACCAGATGTTATAAAATTTGAGGCTAATGTTACTGATTTATTGTTGTACCATTTTACCAAACATATGGCACAAGCATTTTCGACATTAGATTGTATTTCATACGTCGATCCTCTACCCATTTTTGACATAATTTTATCACTCAATAAAGGTGGATTCACAAAACGATTTATTCTGACTGTTCCTGATGCATATATACCGAGATTATAAAGTCGCTCAAATAATGAATAAGTGGAAAAAAATTATCAAAATATAAAAATGAGTTTTTTCTTTCAAAGTTTATACTAAAAATAAAACTACCGAAGTTCCAAATCCAAATGATTTCAATTGGTTTTGATCTAATTCTGTTGAACTGCCTTGGTATAGTATAAAATCATATATAATTCCACACTCAGACGTCAAAACAAAAATTTTAACGCCCCAAGGACTGGGCTTGTTTCTCATATATTGTTTTACCGATAATTTGTCTTTGAACGGCACCGTTTGCTCATCGACACACACATTTCGAACTTTCGATAAATTATTACATTTTTTTCTAATTTGGTTATACAAGTGTCGAACTTTTATAAATTTATCTACATTATTACGAGGTACATCTAAATTATTAATTATATGTAAAAAACGATCACGGGACATAGAATTTGAAATCAATGGTACTCTAAATTTTTCTTCCCAATACATACGTATCCTTGGAAATTTCAAACATCCCATAATTAAATGAATTGCGATAAATGTTTGTATTTCTTGTTTATTGTGTGTTTAAAATTTGTTAAACATTTTTGTACAGCATACAAATTGGTGTTAAACGCTATAGTTTCAAAAAAATCATACTCGAAATATTCCAAAAAAAAATCAATAGGGTTACGTGAAAAATCAACCTGATCTAGTGTTTCAATATCTTCTAATACAATATTTGGACATTGAAATGGTTGTTGTAACCATTTTATATTTTTATTGGGGGTGATCGGAAACTCATTTCTTGGAGGAGCAATAAGAGGAACAGTATCAACAACCAAAGTTTCATCAGTTTCAAAACTATCAACAGCATTAGTATCATTAGTATCCATAAAATAATCAAAATTACCGTCAAACTGTTCTAATAAGCCATCTAATTCTTCACCCAGAAAATCATCTTCCCTGTCAACTGCTATGTTGTCTTCCTCGTCATCTGAAATATCAAATTCAGAAATTTCCCCATTTTCTAACAATTCTAATATTCCTTGTCTCGTTAATTTATTAGCCATTTTCCACGTTACAATAAAAATAAATTAAAAAAAGAGTGAAAAAACACAATATATATAAAACAAGTGTTACAATATAATAGGTTGTAATTGTTTTTAAATTATTGTGATAATAATTATTATTAATTATACACAAGTGTGATTGCACGAACGTGTGATAACAATACGAGTATTACCCTCCAAATCAAACAACAATCTCGCGCATGGACTAATAGGTGTAGAAGCCGATGGGTCATTACAATGTACCAATGTTCAATCACCTAACAAAGGAGCGGGAATTGAATCACGTGCATGGCGATAACAACATATGATTCATACAGTATTAAACAATAAAATAAAAATTACTCATAGGGCACGATCTAGCGGTAAAATTATAACGAACAAAATAATTTTTTTTTCATTTTTTTTCATTCAAAATATTTTACAAAAAATATTATCTGTGTCAATATTACTAAAAATCATATATTTTATATTTTACTATATTCAAGATAATATTTTCTACAATTTTATCAAGACAGAATTAAATTAACATTATTATTTAATTAGTTATACGTAATCTAACTAGTGGGTCATTTTAGTGACCCACCGGTCTGAAAGGGTTATTTCGGTAAATCGAATTTTTCTATAAGTCGAAGTCATTATCTTATACCCACCACCTATTACGATTCACTAACTCGAATATATGACAAATTAAGTATAAAATGCTCAGACTATAAAATATAAGTAAACGACAGAGCTTGTACACACAACATTGTAATAACGTTGATATTTAATTAAAGTTCAGCTAGTGACCGTTTAAGTTACATGAACTTCAAAGATACGTACAACAACAGTCAGAAGTTTCTGACAATATTTTTTCTACACTTAATAGTTTAGGTAGTTTTATTGAAAATACTTCCAATATTAAACAAAAAAGACAGATTTTCTACTTTCATAGAAAATAATGTATATTTGCCCAAATTGCAAATACTTATAATATGTATATTATATTATAATAAATACACATTTTCCCACATTTTTATTTAAAATGTTATGTATGTTTTAAATTCCCTTTGTAACTCGAAGTTTCGATACGTCGAATTTTTTTTTTTTTTTGGTTCCTTGTGACTTTGAGATACTAAGGTTTCGCTGTATATAATATTTAATATATTTACAGAATATAATAATATATTGATACTATATTATATTGCTATAATTTTTGATGAATTGTTCATTGTTACCATGGACATCTATAACATTCGTATTATGTGTAATAATTTGTTCATAACTATATTAAATTCGATGAATCGTCTACAATATATCTCAATATAAATTGAAATAATACGTAAAACGTATCTACATTTGTTAGAGTATGCACATAGTGATCGTATTTGTAATGTTGATTCACGTAAATAGCATATGGTCAAAGCCCGTGCAATTTAAAGAATCACGAGTCAACACAGCCACGACGAACATGAGGGAGTCATATTTTAAGTACATACACAATTTTGAACGATGTTACTTGTGGTCAAGAACGTTGCCGTACCGTGAACGTTTGGAGTATTTGATTACCTTGCGTCGGAAAGTAATCACGTTTCACATAATTACTATAACTCGATTAGGTGTATTACATAACACATATTACACTTATCCGCTGTAAACTACAACGATGTGCCATTACTTATTTACAAACATGCATTAAAAAACTGTATGTTAAATAGAAAATATCGTTTCAGATTTTAGATGTAACACATCAATGGATTGAAGTATACAAGGAATATCAAATGCCTTTCAAAGAAACACTACGCCCGCCGGAAGAAAACTTGGTTCACACAATAAACGTACATTTTTTTTGGGAACCAATCATTTTTGGTTTCGTTATTTGGTTCGGATCATTCGTCATAGTTATCATAGCGCTGGCTATGCATGCTAAGAAAGCTAGGGGCTGATTTTGATTACCTACTATAAAACATAAAAAAAAAGGTATAATACAGCGTCACTTTGTTTTAAGTAGGTATGGGCATTAATAAAACGTTATTTTATGTATATAGTTATTGGAATACGTATTAATAGAGCTTTTCAATTAGAAAAGGTCACATCTGATGTGGAATAGATCGTTGTTTTAAAAAGTGAATATGTCACAGCAAATGAAAACGAATTGAAGAATATTATTGTTATTTACAGTAAATTTACGATTTTTACTTACTAATTGGTGAGAAACCCATCATTGGTTTCCAATCAAACAAGATAATTATTCCTTTAGGAATGAAGAATACCTTTATTGATCTTTAGTAATAACTGCATTTACTAACAGGTATCGTTATTTCCAAGTTAAAGTAGAGAAATAGTGAATGTTGTATGGTCTTATATTATTATAATAAAGTAGTAGTAATTTTTTTTAATTCAAATTTAAGATTTTTATGAAATGTACCCAAGTATTTTAAAATGTTATAGTAATATAAGTAAATTTATTAAAAATACATAAATAACATACACCCGCGTATGCGCTCCACTACTCCATTGATGAGTATATTCAATTTCCAATTTCTAAACGTAATTTTAAACAATTAACTTTAATTCTCTATAAGATTTAAAAAAATATGCTAACTTATAAATGCATATGTATAGAAACCCAAGTAGGTTTAATATCTTAAATAGGTTATTTAATAAAATATTTATATTTTATTTTAAATCCACTTTTTAACTGTGGATAGTATGAATTAATTTTAAGTAAAACCCTGATTAATTATTTTATTTATTCAATTAAAAATCACAAAACAAATCATTTAATATCAATAATCATAACAATGTACTGGGTACATACGACAATTCTCTTCTTTCAATTTTGAATAAGCCAACCATTAAACATTTTAAGCCATTTAAACTAAAAATTACGTTTAAATATACACCAATCACCCATAAATTATGTAAAACTGAAATTTTTTCTGTATTGGTTAATGGTTTTAAGCAATTGATATAAAAACCAATATCAAATTTAAAATCAGATTATGTCTATTACTCTGATTTATCAATTTATTTTTTTCTTCAAAAATTACAATATTCTGTGTTAGATAATTTTCTTCAATGATAGAATCACTGCAGTTTGACTAAAAGAAAAAAAAATTATTTATTTATTTTTATAGTTGGATTAAGTGATTTATACTACAAAAAAAAAAAAATGTTTTACGGTTACGAATAATAGTATCACGCAAGCAAGTTCGGATACTTTTTTCGCGCACACCACTTAATTACACCGCGTAGGTATATATCCATACACTTTGCCGACCGTGTCAGTCATACTATACATAAAAAAAAAATGACTATTTTGATTTGTAAATATGATACGATTAAATAAGAAATCAAAATACACAGGACACAAGTAAAATTAATTCATGAGTGTGGTAAACATTTATTTTGAACAATATTATGTAATTCACGATAACTTATAACGATTATTATATTTTATTATATTGTATAATTTATAATATTTTCGTTGCACTCAGGTTACTTGAAGATAGATGTAGCTCAATCAACAACAAAATTATTTGCCAGATTGAACTACAAACACCGATAAGTGATAGAATCAATGTTCATGACAGAGATTTGGTAGTAGAACGGCAATATAATTCTAATGAATTGCTCCATTTTGTCGATGCACAGAAATAACTGTCGACTTTTGATCAAAAAATAGTTTAAAAAAAGGTATACAACACGTAGCAACCGAGTGGTGAAATTTTTTTCCTTGACGCACCTGAAGGCACTGGAAAAAAATTCTTGCTCAATTTGATACTCACTGAAATTTCATCAAAAAATGTAATTGCACTAGTTATAGCCAGAGACGTATTTATAGTTTTAACGCCTCAGGTAAAATTTTATTGGCACCCCTACACACGTCTTATACGATTTTTCAAGAAAGATAATATTTATTATTAATGTATTTTACACGGTCTATATTTGGTATTATCATTAAAATTAAAATCGCAGTGTGATATTACTATCCAAAATCTTAAAATATTTTAACTGACAAATGAAAATGGATGATGGTTACAAAAAAATGCTGCCACCCCTTGATTACAAAAAAATGTGGCACCCGGGGCGATTGTATCCTCTCGCGCCTCCTAATTACGTCCCTGGTTATAACATCGTCTGGAGTTGCATAAACGTAAGGTACTCGATAGTGGGCGTACAATGCGTTCATCTCTTAAGCTTCTATTAAATGTAAACCACACAAACATGTAACATCGGTAAAAATTCTGGAATGGCTGCAGTATTAAAAACACTCACTTATTGTATGGGATGAATGCATATTGCATACATATTGCGCACAAAAAATTTTTTGATGCTCTTAACCGTACTCTTAAAGATTTCAGAGAAAATGACCGACCAATGGGTAGAGCTATATTGCTTCTTGCTGACAATTTTCCACAAACATTGCCAGAGATTCCAAGATCAACACCACTCAATAAACTAAATGTATGTTTGTAAGTGCCATATCTTTAGAGACATATAGAAAAACTTATATTGTCGACCAATATGCGTATGCATTTACTTCAAGATGCTGCTTCGCTAATATTCACAAAACAGCTTTTGGATATGGGTAAAGGAAAACTTCAATTTGATCTGACTATACGTGAAATATATTTTCTGCCAATTGCCTGGCAAATGCAGTCATCAATTAAAAATGTTGAACAAAAAGTTTTTCTCAATATTGAAAACAATTGCAAAAATCATAATTGGCTTTGCTAACTATCAATTTTGGCCCCGAAGAATGATGATGTCAACAAAATAAACCATTGAATTTAATTTAAACTACCATGTGAAGTTGTCAAGTATAAATCGATTGACACATTTATAAATAAAAAACAAACTGTCAGCTATCCAATAGTATTTCTTAACTCGTTGAAAGCATCTGGAATACCACCACACATCTTAACTTTAAAAGTTGGTTCATCGTTGAAATATATTCGCAACTTAAATCCTTCGAAATTTTGCAAAGGAACAAAACTTACTGTTTAATTGAAGCTACTATCATCAGCAGCAAATGTAATGGACCAGAGGTGTTAGTACTTCAAATTCCAATGATTACAACAGATTTTTTATTTGATTTCAAGTTATTACATTGAGCAATCATTCAGTGCTTCTCGCTTTCGTTATAACCATCAACAAGGCTCAAGGTCAATCGTTAAGTATTGCTGGTTTAAACTTAAAAAATTCCTGTTTTTCACACAACCAATTATGTTACTTGCTCCAGAGTTGAAACACCAAAAAATCTTTGTTTATACAACTACCGAAAACTCTCAAAATATTGTTTACTGCTAGCATTAAGATAAAAAAAAGCAAATAAATAAACAAAATTTAATTTTTTTTTCCAACAAATTAACAAAATGTACTAGTTTTTTAAGCGTAATATAACACTACTACGCTAAGAACACTATCCACTATGTCTTATAGTTGATAAAAACAATCTAAATAACTGTATAAAAAATATATGTAGCTTAGTGCTGACCCATAATGGAGTTTCAAATGCGTAAATCCACGGGCATTGAATTCGTCAAAGACGTCGCCGTACAAGATCAGCTAGTGTTATTAATATTTAAGTGCAATAAAATGGTAATTTAAATAAAAATTATATTCCTAAACATTGAACTTAAAGCTATTTTAAACAAATATGTAACTATACATTAGTTAATAAACATAAAAATACATCAGTAGTAAGTCAAGAGTTCAGCTGGGCTCAATTGAAAGTTAACAAAAGTCCAAGTGTCCTATGTGTTTCTTCTCATCTCATTCAATTCGATAAGGACTTCAGCTAAAATCATAAATTCATGTTTATTATTATTATTGCATATAAATATCGGCAATGGCAAAATAATAGCATAATATATTACATAGATTTATCAATTATAGATAACAAAGATTATACACTAGCACATTTATTATCTACACTTCATGGACTGAGTTTTGAAGCATATTTCATAAGACTTATACTGAGCTACATAAATGTTTTCTAAAAAATAAAACGAAGGTATTTTAATGAATGCACTATATTCTATATCAGTGGTCGGGAATCTTTTCCTAGTAAAAAGCCATTTTTTTTTAAAAAGTTACAAAACCATGATGTCAAGAGAGCCTTTTGGATAATCTTTTTTTTTTTTAATTGTAAGTTTTCGTCACAAATGAGACATTTTAATTGTCTCATGATGTTTTGGACAAATGCAAAAGTATCAGTCCACTCCTAAATTCTTCAATTTAATTTGTCCTCTTCAATTTTACGCTTTTTGTTTATAAACATCTCGTTCACAATATTACTATATTTTAATATGGTTAAAAGTTTATAGAAATTAATAATAATATTGTGGGGTCATTATAGATAAAATATTATTTTATTTTTACCTGAAATAAACATCGTTATTAAGAAATTTAGAAATATTATCACTATAATTATTAGGACACGGATGGTTTAGTAGTAAAAAATTAGTAAAATTAATAGCAGTATTGTATTAAAATTTACAGAAAATTACACTTTAAAGAATCTAAAATTGTATTAAAAAAAATAACGTTTCGTTATAATTCCAGTGGCGTATTTTAGGGGGGAAGGGGCGATTCCCCCTGAATCCGTATTTAAGGAATCGATCATATGTGAGATAAACATTTCAAATTTTTTTAATATGAATCATTTTATAACGATACTTAATGTCTATACCAGGGCACCAAAACGTTTTTATAACATTATAAGTATAACTATTCAAAAAGCTGTTGAAATCGATTACAGATAAGGAAACAGAAACGAAAAACGGTTAAAATTAATATCGAATAACATTATAGAAAACGATTAACGATTGAAACATAAAAGAAATTGCTATGGAAAAATATTTATAACTATCAGTAAAATAGATGTAGAACATAGTTATTTTTTTTTTAAATTTACTTTAATTAGTAGGTAATCTAAATAAAATATATAAAAAAAAAAAAGGTGAGTTACGCGAAAAACGTTCAATTTTAGGCAGTTAGCGAAAAACCGCCTAAAATTGAACACCTATGTTTAAATACGTTTATTCACACGAGAAAAACCACACCGCTTCTTGCCGCGTACAACCGCCTCCGACCGCTCATGTTTAATTTTTGAGCGGTCGACCGCGTGCGTTATCGTAGACACTCAAAACTGATACCAAAATTTGTTATATAATTTGTACAAATTTGCAATCACGATTCCAAATTTTTACGCCCACTCAAAAAATTATGAATGCGGGTGCTGGAGTAACGTTACGCTGGCATCCGAAATGAAAAAGTGTTTTTAAACCCTTTAGGGGGGTGTACATATTTTCATAATACGTTTACAAATTTCAAATTTGTACAAATTATATAACAAATTTTGGTACTAGTTTTGAGTAGTTATTTTAACCTGCGGATGCCAGGTATTATATATATAATATAACATTTAAAATATGTAATGTTATTTTACATAGTACTGATTGCTAAATACTACATTTGAAAACGTTTCAAATTGTACACTAATTTAAATAACGCAAAATACTAAATTATTCATAACGTTTTAAATGTCCCATAACGGTAAACAATATATATTATTATGATTTAAGCCCTGATCCAAACTAGGTGAAAAATCAAATAAAACCAAGTGAAACTTTCAAAACACAGATAGGTGTTAAAAAAGAAATACAAAAAAGTTCATTCTAAATGGAACTAAAAGTGGACTAAGTGGATTAAAAAAAATAATAAAAAAAAACACAAATATTAAGGATTCATCTGATTTAAATATTATCAATAATTTTACTTGTAAATTTTGAGCCTGAATTAAAGAAAAAATTTGAGTCGCCCCCTCCCCCTAGAAGTAAGTTTAAGTACGCCACTGTATAATTCATAAAATAACTATTATTTATATACTTTAAAATGTTATTGCATAAATACGTTGCAAATACGCTATTTATTTAATAACTTTTAATGAACTTTTCAATATTTTTTGAGTTAAATATATTATCTTATCTGTACGCATTGTAAATACGACGAATCCAATAATCGCAATATGACGAAACCGGTACGATTTTAAAAATAATCAAATTATCGTTTTGACTATACTTTCAATAATATCAATTAACAATTGTATATTAATATACATCAATACAACATGTACTTTAGACTTAAAATAATTTAACAAATTTATTTCATGACATTTTTATAAAGATGTTTAAAAAGTATTAAAAAAGTGAAATTATGTGAAAAAATTTCGAAAATTGGGAAAAATTGCATTTGAAATTTTTATATTTTCATTCGTACCTACACGAAACGCATTTAAAACTTACTTAACAATAAATTGGTGCAGTAGAATAAAAGTTGCAAATGCAACACCATACTCCGTGCCCTAATAATAACGTATAATAAAATTTATATTTTACATGTCGCGATATTGATGCATTTTCTACAGAGCCACAGATTGCATGTTAAGGAGCAACAGGTTGCCGACCCCTGGTCTATATGATCTATCTAACTAGATATTATTTAATTTTAAGATACAATATCAGTAATATATAAGGTTTTGAAATTCAAAATCTTAAAGAATTTGCTACAAAGAATATTTTTAATTTCATATTAATCTATAAACTTTATAATTAATTTAATTTTACAATTTGGTGACATAATAAATTATAATAGGATTACTGTAAGATCAATTAAAAATTAAAAATTATAAAATAATATTGTAATAATTTGAAAGGATATAATTTGGGACATAAGAGAGAATATTCAAACAACATTAAATGAATAAGCATTACATTATTACAAATACTTCAATTCAAATTTGGTACTCAATGACTACTGATCAACAGTGGCATGTAATACAAAATTATGAAAAAATACAGATTTGATAATAAACCATTTTATTCTAATGTGAATTAAGAAAAAAAAATAGGATTCAACAAAAATTAGATTGCATTATTAATAAAATATGATAATAATTTTACGTCGCTACATAAAACACTGACTGTAATAATGTATCAATATAAAAATTACAATACTCATTAATGAATTTCAACTATTCAAAAAATTAAAATTTACCTATTATTCATAACAAAAGTATTGCAAAAATATTTATAAACTTTATCCAAATTCAAATTAACAACAGCATGCAATAGAAGAAAACAGTATAAAAAATTGAATTAACTACTTATAAAAAATAGAAGTCCAAAATAAAAAAACTTAGTTTTGATTAAAATCAAATTTCTCTTTATGATTTAAACTATAACATTATAAACATTATTATCAAACAAAATCAATTTTACTCAAGTTACACAAGTAACTCAAGTGTACATCATTGACAACATTTTTTTTTTTTTTATATATATAAATTAAAATATATTTTTAATAAAATAAGAAAAAATTGTGTATTATTTTCTCGAATTTGGCATGTCTCAGATAGTCGGATGAAAAAAATAAATAATTAAGTAAATTGGTTAAATAAAAAATTATAATACTTTTTTAATTAAAATTATATAATTTATTATTGTCAGTCTTGGTTATATTTTATAGGGTTAACAAAATATATAAAAAAAAACTTACGTCTAATTAATGATACAAAAGCTGCCATTGAAAATACTGTAGATCACTTTTTCTGTATGAATTATTCTAAGAAAAATTTCATACACATGTAAAAAACTCATCAAAAAACTATTTTACTATTTATTTCTAATCATTATTTTTAAAATGTTGAATAATTAAACATTTGTTGAAAGTTTAATTTTTCAATGTTCCTATTCATTTTAATACAGTATATTAAGTAAAAGTTGACACTAAGAATACTTTATAAAAATTGAAATATACCAACCTTGTCTGAGTATATTGAAACGATTAAGCATACGCACTATTAACGTTGGTGACACAGTAATTGTATCCCTTGATTGTTCCATCATTAATTTATTCTTTTCAACAAGCTGAAATTAAAATATTATGTTAAAAATATATTAAATATTAAATAGAATTCAAAATTCCTAAGTCGAGTGAGACACAAAGATAGCATAATATTGCTGTGTTTATCTTTTAAACTTGAAACCAATGTACAAATGAAGATCACGGAGCAACAACCAGACATCTCCATTTTTTTAACAAAATCGTTTTTTCAACTTTTATTATTACAAAAAATATATTGGCTCAACAATCAGACAATTGATCATTGAATACAGAGATATTGTACAAATGGAGATGACTGGTTTTTTTATTAAGGCGCAACAACAAGATATCTCTGAAGATGTCTGGTTGTTGCATCGTATAATGGTACCACTCAGAAGCGTACCCAGGAATTTTTTATGGGGGGGGGGCAAAATTTTTATTTTATCTGTTCTCTAATTATAATTATAATTTAACTCAATACCAAAAAATTACTGTTAATCTACTATAGTATGGATCATATATTATAGGTATATTATATAATCTATAAACTTTGTATATTGAAGATAATGGTTATTTAAAATACACTATGTTCTATTATTATACTATTTACTATTAAATCATTGAGTATGTAGAAATTTCAATGAGGAGGGGGGATCAAGACCCGACCCCCTCCCTTGAGTACGCCCTTGGTACCATTACATACATTATTTTTAATATTTTATACAAAGAAAATATTAATATTATATATAGTTTGTGACTGAGATTATGTTATTTTTAATTTTGTTTTATAATTAATTGAATTTCAATATTAAATACAGAGAGTTTAATGATATAATTTATTTCTTACAAAGTAAATATTTAATATATTGATTTAAAAAATTAAAGCTTTAAAAGTTTTGTAAAGAATAATATTACATGAACTAAATCTCATTAATTTTTTTTTTATATGTATAGCCCCTCTTCCGAATTTTTTTTTTACTACACTCCTGTCAAAGATAAAGTATTGGGGACAAAATCCCTCTCCAAAATATGCAGTGTTTACTATACTAGTAGTTTGGATTTTCCATCTTTTAAGATCTTTTTATTTTTTTCACATGTATAACTCCCCCCCTCCTTCCTCAATAAAAAATAATTTTGTTTCACTACATTTCTGAAAGTAAATAATTATATAATATATAATTTATACAATGTTATACGTAAGAACACTTTTTTCATATTAATTACATTATTTTTATACACTATAAGTAAAAACATAATTTTACAGTTCAGTAACAAGACATCTCCAAGCCATTATTTAATTTCTTTTTATGAAATAAATTATAATTATTCTCAAGTTATTTGAATATATTTTTTGTAAATTTTTAAAACCGTTTTTTGTTGCTTCTCAAAAATTGGAAAAAGTGGAGATGTCTTGTTGTTGCTTCGTGGTCTTCAATTGTTCTTTAAAAAAGGATTTTGAATGAAAGAATCATCGGGTAGATCAATTAATATTTCCAAAGATAGTTGAT
This sequence comes from Sipha flava, assembly GCF_003268045.1. Taxonomy (NCBI): domain Eukaryota; kingdom Metazoa; phylum Arthropoda; class Insecta; order Hemiptera; family Aphididae; genus Sipha; species Sipha flava. Next base: position 543,738 of record NW_020272979.1, on the reverse strand, counting down.
AAAATAGTAGAATTAAATTTCTTAGTACGTAAAGTTAAACTTTTAATATTCTAACTTTCCCCAAAATAAAAAAGCATCTAAAATTTGAGGAAAAAAAATGTCAAGTGTCTAATAAAAATGCAGCACAAATTTTATTAAAATATCTTCAAACTTGTTTTATAACTTTTCATCAGTTTTTCGAAATTATTTATAAAACTGCTGAAAAATTGAAAAGACTATTAATAAGAATACATTTCCTATCTTTAACTCTTAATTTGGTCATAATCAGAGCAATCCTTCTATTCGAAATCATGTACATAAACCCAAAAAATAAATATATATATATATATACATGGTAAGATCAATACATTCCTCGTTTCACTAATTTAAAATCAAATATACCCAATTAAATATGAACTTTCCAAAACGAAATGCTATAATGTAAAAATTAAAATCTTTTTTAATCTATATTTGTAATTGGAATTTGTTAATTATTCTGTGAACATGAACTTGTCTATCACTGATCTTGACATTTTTTCTTTTAAATAAAAACTAGTATATCTTTACACTAAACCAAAATAGAAACATTAAATACCGATAATAATAAAAATATGTGTGACTTGTTGATGAGAAACTATTCAACAATAGCAACTCTAATTTATAGCTTGACCTCAGATTTTAATTCCATATTACCAGAAAGAGTATAACATTTATGATTATTTGATAAGTTGCAATCATGTTTTTTAGAGATATTTAATGGGATATTATAGAATTTGATTATCATACACTTTGACACATATTTGATTCGAAAAATTGAATTTTACATTCAACAAAAAAAGAAGAATACAATTACCATACACAATAGGTTGATACATTATTTAAATGTTATTTTATATTCATTAATATTAGAACATAATCCTATATACATTTCAAGTATAACATTTTATAAGCAATTTTTTTACCTCATTCGCCATTTCTTGAGAGAACCCAATATCTGGAAGTCTTGGGCTCCAAAGCTTAACATCATGATCAACACCAGACGTTGCTAGTAAAGGCAAGCTAGGATGTGGCTGAATACAATTAACTACATGATTATCACCCCTCAATAACATTACTATTTCACATGTATAACGATCCCATATAAACACATGTCCACAATCACTACCAGATATAATGAAGTCATTGCCCCAGAATGATGCTTCTTTAATTAAAGTTCTGTAAAGTAATTAATGATAATATTAATATTACCTTACAACTAAACGTTTTAAAGTTATAGCATTTATTTTTGAATACCTAGAATTCCGATGACCTTTGTATTGTGCTTTAACAGGCTGAAGTGGAACAAAATCATTAAACCCTGGGCATCGTTCATTTAATTTTAATTTTTTTCTTTTTTCAGTTTCTTGCCCACTGTCAGTTGAAGTGGATGGTTCGACATTATTGGCATCCAAATTTGAACTATAACCATAAAAAATTACTTATAAAATATTCATTAATTCACACAAAAGATCCAAAAATACTCAATTTTAAAAAAAGTACTCAATATTGAAGAAAATTGTTACTATTAATTTTTTATAATATTTGTTAGAGTACTAAATTCTATAATTTAAAAATTATTTATTTTCCATTTATTACACATCCAATACAACATTTAATTTAAATATCATTTATTTTTGAACAAATAACCCACAAAATTATTGATAAATTATCACTTAAAAGTTTAAGTGTAATATAAAATTATGAAATAAAATAGAAATAAATATTTTTCCTGTTTAAATTAGGATAGATGTTGGTAACAAATCATGTATTGTATTCATTATTTGATTTTTTGACTCAAGTGTTTTCTATAAATAAATAAATAATAAATAAAGTGTCATTAAAACTTACTTTTCATTGTTAGGTCCATTGATTTGTACACTATCTAGTGTTTGTCTTGTAAGTCGAGAATATAATGGCCTCCCTAAAATATTATCAATAAATTAAAAATATAATGAAATTATAAAATATTCCTTTACAGTTATGCATTATAGCAGAACGCAATGATGGCGTGTTTAATATCTGAACCAGAATATCACTCATCTGTCCCATTACTATAGACTGGATTCTATCTCTTTCAGTATCTACAAAAAAAAAATATATATATATAGTTAAAATATCACATTTAAATTATTTACAAATTAAACTAATGAAAAATGTAGTGATGAACTAAACAAATATAATATTTTTATTTAGAGCATTAAACACATTAGAAGAAATGTGATTAAGTAAAAAAATTATAATATCAGATAAGTGTGATGATTACCAAAAATGAATAGAATAATACTGGTATAGCAATAATAGGTGATCTGCAGAAAAATTTTGTACCCAATATTATAATAGTAAAAGATAAAAAATAAAAAAATAAAATAAAAAGGTTAATAAAGAAGGGAATAATCATCCAAAAAATGATAAACGATTAGTAGAACATGAAAAATTGGTTAAAAGGTAATACAGGATGGAATTTTATGAACAACTTTTATATTAAATAAAGACCTGATGGAGGACAAATTTAATAGAATAAAGTAAAAATAATCACCAACTAAATAGTTTAAGAAATAACAAAATAAGTGAGATACAGAAACAATAGTTAAATTAGTAAGATTTTTGTGAACATTTTAATTGAAACAAAAATAAATTCATTAAAAAAAAATCGAATTAATACAATTTTTCAATTTGGCTATTTTGTTTGATTAATATTCAAGTTTAACTTTTGAAAACTTATAAAAAATCAAAATATAAATTTATGTTTTGTATAGGTAACTTGTTATTTTTAATAAATCATACCAACAGAAGGCTCAGATAGTGGTCCAGTATCTGTCCAGTCACCTCTCAATCTTATTCGTCTATATGGTGGTGGGTATGGTGGATTTTCCAAATAGTCATTTGCAACTGCAGTTATATTAGGATCTTTATCAGTGCTAAACATATAAATATCTTCATCAGAATAGTTGGCAAGTATATTTCTACCATCAGATGAATATGAAAGTGATGTTATACGATAGGAACGATGACTTAAATGAGGAACAGTAAAAGCACATTCAGGAACAATTTTATCAGTTGGATCTGAAAAAAAAAATAAGCACTTATTAATAACAATTTAGTATAGCTCTCTATTTACATTAAATAAAAAGTAAATAAGAAACAATTCCTTTAAATATTCATAATAGTTAATAATGTTGTTACCTCATAAATTGATGTTTGTAAAAGAAGTTAAATTTAAATGGTTACATAACAATTTAGCTTTAACCTTTTATTAGAATGGATATGCTTAGCACAGGTAAGTCTGCAACCCAAAGTTAGCCCAATGTATTTAATTGTGGGTGAGCTATATCCGAATATGGATACTGTTAGGCAAAATGTAAGTCGTAGGATAAATGTAGTATCTATGGATTTGAATTATTTTAAGCCTCTATTTGGTGTACCATTCTTTCGTAAGAGTAGGATGGTTCTGAAGATGTGATGAGGCAATAGAAGAGTCGAAATGTGTGGATATGGTGACCTTCCAATTTTCACGGTCAGTTGATCAGAGGTATATAAATTATACAGTATAGAGAATAGAATTCTATCTAGGGAAAATGCAGCAGAGATACTAGCTATACTAGAAAATTCTTCACCATAGCAGATGCTTATGTGACAATAAGAGATATATCATTTAATAATAAGGAAATAAACTCTAAGAATTTTTTTATATGAATAAGAACCCGTTGTGCCACACTCTGTCAAATGTGTTGAGTGGAATCGGTTTATAAGTAGATACAGACACGTTTAGGTTAAATTAATAAACAATTTAATATCGTGAATAATAAAATGTTACACAACGCACTTCGTACAACGGCAACTGGTCGCATGTCTCGACAGACTGCCTCCGTATATCTGTGTTACAATATTTGTATATATGCCACACTCGACATAGAGAATGTGCCATCTCAACATTAATCGCTGACTATACTAATGTATATATATATACTTAAAACTACAGTATGAATATAAACTAATACATACTAAATATACTGGGTGTATTGTTTAATTTCAACAAAATGCCTGTGATATATCTAGAAAAACACAAGTGTACTAATACTTTTTTTTTAGAGCAAAATAAATAACATCTAAGACTCTAAGCATTTGATGTACTATTGAGTGATAATTATTAAACACCAAACAAAGAGTTGCATTTTCAGTAAGGCTAAATAAGATTCATAGTAGCAAGAGTAAAATAAACATTCTTGAATGATTGAAAAATTCAACAAATAAATTACCTTCTTAAATAGCATTAAAATATAAATGGAATAAATATATATAGAAATCTAAATGTACAAAATAATATTCAATTTTTCTAGGAAATATATTATGCTAATCAATCTAATTCTCCTTGTTCATAGTTGCAGAATATGCAATAAATTGAGTTATTATTTGAATTCATGGAGACTCATTTTTTGACTCTTCAATTTTACCTCAAGTAATTCTTAATAGGGTAAATCAAAGGACAAAATTATTGAAAGTAATGTACGTATTACACAAATTATAACTATATATTTTGTTCACTCTGATTAATTCGGAGGCCGGTAAATACGTGAGCTCATCTGTAAACGTCCATATCAAATGTTGTTTGGACTCAATTAACGGACTCATTAGATTAGTTTACCGTGAGTTATAGTGATTAATGTCTTTTTCTGTATTTTTGTATTATTGGTCGTTTTTGTTATTTGCATATTATTACAAAGTCGTTGTGTTCGTACCGTCGTGGCGAATACATCTCAGTTTTTTTTCTTGTGTTTTTGATGGTCGCAATTGTTGCACCAAATTATTATAATTTTATTTTTCGCTATTGCAGCAACATATTTGTTTTTCTTTGCGTATTGTTATTAATTATTATTGTTATTTATTATTCTCGCCATTGTGGTATATCACATTTTATTATTAAATTAAAAACACTAAGCAACTTCAGTTACCAACACCCATTTTGTACAACGTGGTTTTGTTTGTGTATATGGTTGGATTTTCGTCCTGAGTAGTTGTCAACTTTTCGATCGCACGTACGCGGGTTCAAATTGTATTTTTATTGTATCTATTTTATTATTACGGAACCCGGTACGGTAGCGTCGGTGTAAAACCAATCGAACGTCACAACTACTACATGAGTAACCCCGCCATATGTAACATTATTATATTATATTGATTTGATTTATTGTATTATCGAGTTTTTGTTAATTTTTCTAAATAATTATGTATTGTGCCACGATGGGCAATTGAATTATTATTTATTTATATTTTATTGTATTAGTGTATTTTATTGTTCTATTATAAATGTATGCTGTTCAACCAGGCAATTAAATTATATTATTTTTATATTTATTTTCATTATATTCGATAAAACCCAATCATATTTTGTGGACAAACAATTAGCTGACGAGAGAAGTAAGAAGGCAATGCTATTTTCATAATTAATTAATTTTTCTTCTCAATTGTCATACGGTAGTTGATATTATAATAGGCAAAATTAAGGTTTTACTACTTACCTTGTAAGATAATTTTTCTTCGATCAACCACTCTTACAGTACTATCTAAAGTGGCAATTGCAAGTTCGTAAGGATTTTTGGGATTTACCGCAATAGTAGAAACTGGTGTATCGCAATTGATCAATATATGCTATTTAAAAAGAGTATGTTTAGTAGGTAATAAATACATAGATAAAAATAATTATTTAATTTACATCTCTGCATTTGTATCTAGAACACAAATTACTAGCTCTCAAATCATAAAGGCGAACAGTACCGTCTTCACTACAGCTAAGAAATGTGTTAGGGTCACCAGGTATTGTTTCTATTTCATAACATGGAGTTTCGTGACAGGTAAAAAAATTCCACTCTGTTTCTTTCTGTCTTTCCAAATCTAACATATAAATACAAATATAATAAATATATTTAAAATTTGATCTATATATATATGTTACCGGCAATATGGACAATCCGATATTTTGCAAAATGCCTAGGCATTATATAAAATGCCAAAAATCACTCGAAAATATACATAATACGAGCTTTACCTAGGTATTATGTAAAATGCCAAACGTGAAGTAGGCAATATGATGCAAACAAATAAAACTGGGCATCGTGTATTACCAATGACTTTACTTATCATTTATCATAAATGTGCATGCACAATTTAACACAATAAAGATTAATATTCTTTTACTACTATAATAATAATTCTGAGGTGCAATATTGAACGTACTAATAATTTTATTGCAATATAGTCATTTTCGTGTCTCGTTATGGTGTTGTAATATTATGCATACGATTTATATGAAGTCAAATTTTTATAACTGCAGACATTTTTTTAAAAATTTGCACATTAATATTAGTTTTTTATCTGACGAACATTATAACGAGTTGATAAAAATTCAATCCACAAGAATTGGCCAAGGATTTTTAAAATGTGTTTGTAAGTCCAAGTGTCAAAATAATAAATGTATTTTCCTTAAAAATAACATTTAGTGCACTTTAAAATGTCACTTTTCTAAAACATGTTATAATAAGTAAATAGTAGTTTAAGTAAAATATTTATATAATAGTAATAATATATTAATAGATAAAAATTAAATTTTGTCTGTAATATGAGTAATAATGTATAATAATTATTAGAATCTTAATGTAATATAACAAATAATAAAATGTTTTGTACTTTGCATAACACCTAGGTATTTAATAAAATATCTAAATTATATGTAAAATAATATTGAAAAATCGTGTTGTATTTGCATTGCCTAAAATGGGTCAGTAATTTGCATAATACCTAGGTATTTTGCAAAATACCTGAATTATCCATATTGCCGGTAACATAATATGTTACTAGTGATTCATATATTATAAGAATCACTAAATGCAAGAAGGGCACGTGTTTAAAATTTTCTTAAAATTACATTTTTACAGATTTTTGTTTAGATTCAACAATTACACCGTTCTGTGCAAACGGGACACATGTCCAGTTTACTGGTATATTATAAAATGATCATATTTTGTATTAAATGCAAAAACGGCGTATGTTCTAGACATGTGACCTTTTTTGTCTCTTCTGAAAAATTATAAAATGTGGACATGTGCCTTTCTTGCATTTAGTGATTCATATATTGATTAAATTATAAATAAAATTCATATATACTTACCAAGATTGAGAATAGAACCATCGGCACCACATGAAATAATACGATTATCCATAGTAGGTAAAAATTTTGCACAGAAAATATTGGTTTGATGTCTTGTTTTGTAATCAACAACATTTTTGTGAGTGAATGGATTAATAATCACAATACGTCTATCATCTCCAGCCGAAAGCAATAAATTTCCAGTATCATTCCATTGCAAAGAATTAACACAACGCCGTTGTTTAACAGTTTGTTCTAAGGTTAATCGTTGTACTAGATGTTTATTATCTGAAAACAAAAACGTTAAAAAAGTTAATGACAATTATAAATCAGCAATTTTAACTTTTTTAGTTGCACATACCACTAATTTTGTAAAAATAAATTTGAGATGTACTTACATAATATTCAGATAAAAAAACACATACAAATAGATAATATGCATATAACTTATTTATATATAATTTATACATATATAAATGGGAAATACTCTATACAAGAAAAATTAAAAAATTAAATAAATTTATAAAGTAATTAAGTTTATTATATTAAACTTAAAACAAGTGTTAAAAGTAAATAATAATAATAAATATTCACAAACAACATAAATTACTAAAATACTAAATAATAGAACCAAATTTAATACAATTATGTGATAGCTTTAATTGTGGGTTATTTATTAAATATTACCCCTAATATCCTAGTAATATCTAACCAATAAATTTAAATTAAAAATAAAAAAATTTAGATATAATTAAATAGATAAAATAAGATAAATAGATTAAATAATTTAAATACATTTCTAAACAGACTTTCATAAAATCAAAAAACTGTTGATGCTAATCGGTACAAATCAAAATTTACCAACCCTTAGCTTCAATCAGCGATTCCCAAACTTTTTCAGCCACGAAACATTTTTTTAAGCAGTATTTTCTCGTAGAGCCCCAAGAAATATTTACTATTAAGTTTTATTTGCCTGTGTTCTGCAAAGCATATTACACATGATATGTATTCATATAGGAGGAAACTCAAAACGAGATAATGTACATTTAATATTATATTTATATACAATATATCTGACCAGGAAATAACTGGGATGCGAATGCATACTATCTAAGATTGAAAAATTATAATTTCCTATCAGGATTTTAATATTGTTTGTAAACATATCGGTGAATTATATTTGAGTGACAGTCTTGTAAATATACATGCTCGCTTGTTGTTTTAAATAACGATCAATAATTGTTACGTTTTTAAATTTTCTATGATAATAGAATTATATTATAATTCTCCATAGCTTTTTAGAAACAATTGTGAAACCCTAAGAGCTCTGTAAAACACAGTTTGAGAACCTTAGGCTATAGATTAGCTTCTGCAACCCAGTACTACATTGCCCATTAGTTGGGAATCGTTGTTATAAATAATCACACCAAAAATGCATATAAAATAATATAATTGGTATTCAATATCTTATTTGATAGAATTTTTACTCAGAACTTAAAATGTGATCAACCTATATAAATTATGTAGATATAAATTAACAATGTATATAATATACTAAAAAAAAAAAAATAGAATAAAATTGACATTTAATATTTTTAATATAATTAAGTTATACTAATCTAAACCTAAGTGTATATTTATTTTATACATTTTAACTAGTACATCGAATGTTTACAACCTCGGGTCTATTAGTACTTAATGGCAGATGATGAATATTCATATTTATCTTTCTAATTCATTTAAACAGTGCATTTTAAGATATTTAATTTATGAAAAATTAAAAGAAATTAATTTTTATCTTGTTCTGTAGTTATTTATTATATCTTAAAATGTTTATATTTTATAAATACATTTTAAATTATAATAATATTATTACTATTTGGTTAAAATATTGTTAAAAATGTTGTTCTGTGAATCAAATAATAATGAAATTATTAATTTGAAAATATTAAAAAAAAAATGTCTAAGTTGTTAGTAGATACTTAACAATTGGAACATACTACTCATTAATTAATGATAATAATAATGTAAGAAAATACAATTGATTTCTAATAATTCTTATTCATAAAATTTATGTAAACTGAAGTCTTAAGATGTAATTTACCAATAAACCTAAATATAATAAATATAAATAAATATAATGAAACCTAAATATAAGTTTTGTTTGAGTATTGAAGTATGATTATTAGGACCCGGAATTATATGCACTAAAAACATACAAAATATGCATGCATTTATGCCATGGTTATCATTCAAATATGCACTCAAAATATACAAACAAAAATGCATGTTTATTATTTATTAAAAATGTATTTAATTTTAAAATGTATACAATTCATTAAATAATTAATAATCAACAAAAAAAATATACTTTAAAATATATCAACTGTATTTTATATATATTATTGAACTGTATGGAACTATATGTTGTATTGAAATTAAATTGTATTTTGAACACTCACTGATCTAAACAAAAAATCACAAACGAAAATCAATTTAAATAAATCAAGCAGATTTTTATAATATTTTTAAAATTACTTGGAGAGTTACTATAGTATTAGTACTTTTAGCAAACTTTATCTTATCTTATTATAACACAAAAATCAAATTATATAACTGCACGATTCACAGGATTTACGATGGACATATGCTAATAAATAATATTAATAACTCCATATTTTTTTCTATATATGCATTATATTTCAGAAAAGTGATAAAATATGCATAATAATTTGAAATGTTCCAAATATGCAAAAATATGCTAAATTTAATTTTGCATACCAACACATTAGATTAAGATTCAAATTTCTATCTTACCTAGTTACTTTTTAGTTAAGTATATAAAAATATGCAAATGCATACAATTCCAGGCCCTAGTGATTATGAAAAGGTCTTCTTAATTAATAATACAGAGGCATTCACATTTTGGGCTTATATACAGCTTTAGTACATCTAGAAGTTGGGTACTTTCTTTATAAAACAACCTTCTTATATTTATCTACCAGACCGGGCTCAAACGTTTACTTACACCTAGACAAACTTAAGTGTTGCAACCCCTTGCATGTAAATACTACTTCAGATATTATTCTTACATAAACAATACTAAAATAGACTTAATTCTGAGTTCATTATATTTATTTGTGTAAAGTTAATCATTTTTTAGATCAATACATTTGTAGACAAGTAAACCTAACGACTAATTTAAATAAAAACAAAACGGTTTTTTGAGTCTTATTTTTTAACACACATAATTTGATATCAGTAGGTACTTTTAAATCTAATACTTTTTTTAAAATCATCCATAGTTTAAAAATACTAAATCTCGCCCTAGGTATGGGCTTATGTCGCCTAACCCTTGAGCCGAGCCTGTTATCAACTTTATTTTCCAAAAAAAATAATTAAAATTATAAGTTGTCATGTCAGCATATAATAAGAATCATTATATATGTAAATTTACATTTAGTTTCATTGAGTCATATAAAAGTTACTATAGATAGAAGGGTAGGTAGTCATCAAAAATATTATGAAATACTTTTATGAAAACTCATAAAGTATGCTCATAGATGGAATTAACATTTGAACAAGGAGGATTTGAGCTCCAAGTTTTTTTTAACTTGTCAACAAACCTCCACCCTCCCCCATTTAACTAACCATTATTCACCAGCATAATACAATCATTAAAATATAAAAATCTCTTAAAGAATTCATTTTTGTTACATAAAATTTTATTTATTATGATTTTATAAATCATAAAGTATATAATTATATTTTATGTTAAATTTAAGTGACAATCAACTTTGGAATATTTGTCAATTACAATATCTTGATCAAGATTATCAGCAATATCTCTCTCAATATACAATAGTGAAAGATTATTATAGGCGTGTGCAAAGGGGCAGCAAGGTGTACTCTTATTGCCCCTGGACAGTTTGAATATATTTGTAAGGGCCGAACTGGTCCAAGCTGGGCTGTCACACTGGTAATGCTCAATACAAAATAAGTTGGTTATCCAAAAAGTGTATTACTACCAAGCAAATTTTTTCTGTGTTCAAACTTTAATTAGGCTTTGAAGCTTAAATTTGAGCTTAAAAATGTTAACTTAGTACTCATGAATACGGCCGATAACTGTATTGCACAATTATTCTGATATTAGCTTATTAAGTATTCAGTATTACTAAAAAAAAAAAAATGTAAGCTCAAAAATAAACATGTTTGGATCTCATGACTATTTTTAAACATGGCAAAAAAATGAATATAATCCTTTAAGAAGCTGCAAATTTTAGCAGTATCAGTAGATCAAAGGGATTCCAAAAATTCAACTGGTAATTATTGAAAAATTAGTTTGTATACTAATATGAAATATGCAATACTTAATGTTTTGGTAATTTACTATATAAAAACAAATTTCAATAATAAAAATTTATTTATTAAATTTATTATTTTACATTACCTAAAGAGCATCAATAATTTATAATAATGCCAATCTAATATTGATATAATTTAATATAAATATATATTGACAAGGTAATATTACTAACGAATATATATAATCTCGTTATTGACTAAGCATTTTGACATCTATTATCAATTTTGATAATATTTATTATATAACATCGATAATCATTAAATATAATTTTTTAAAGTAGCAATTTATTACTGATTCAAAGGTTTACAATTATGAAATACTACTAACAAAATAATAATAATATATATTTTAATTTAGCATTATGCTTCTTAGTTATTATAAATATAAGAATGAAAAAATTCAAACTCATTAGTTACAATTTTTTTAAAAAATATATTTCCTATCAAAATGTTAATCATAACAAGTAACTTTTATTCTATTGCCTGTTTAGATTCAAGATTGACCTTTTCAATTTGTAATGACTATCAAATTCAGATCAATATATTTGACTTTTTTTTAATACTTAAGCCATTTTAAGTGAGCCAAGATATCCTTAAAATAATTAGTAGCGTTTCATAAATAACTAGGGATTTCATTGCATCGAAATTTATTCAACATAAATATAGCAAATATACTTCAAACTATCAAGACCAAATTGTACTTCATGTAACTAACATGCAGAGTGGTGTTTTAGAGGATTAACGGCAAATACCTCCTAAAAATTAACAATTGTATGCAAATACAAAACCATGGCTTTATGAATGGATATGACCAGGGCCAACAGATTACTAGATTTAAGTACGAACAAATGCCCACACCCATATCTCATTTCTGTTATTTTTTTTTTTTTACAATCTGCTACATTAAGGTTGATCTTCATAAGACTTATTTGATTCGAACGGCTCTATGGCTGCATCAATCAAAATACGAATCGATTGGCACGTGTAGAATCATATTATAGTTTGGTGCGCATCATGACGTCAGAGTGGACAAAGAGCACAAAACACACAAACAACGCAAAATGCGTAGCTACCGGACGTCGTCATCTCCTCACCTTTGGCAGCGACTCGTATTCCCACGTTGTTCTGATCATTGTATGGCTGGAAGAACACGTTCCGGAACAGGCCTTTGGTGGGAAACATCGCGTGAGGCGCCGATGGCGGACAACAGGGAAGGATATCACCAAGTACGTCGTCCTGCGCTCTCGCAGCCACTAGAGGTGTTTTTTCATACGACTTATAAACGGACTACGAGCCGCAACAACAAACGGTGATGGACAATAATGGATCGGTGCCAGCTAGCTTTAAATAACTCTCCTCCACACGAAAATAACAACGGGTCGGGAAAACAGAATATTCGATGAAACTGTTCCATCAAACTATGCGATGCAACGTCGCTGTCGAATCGTATAAGCGGATTCGTGGTCATCAACGTTTTTTAAAGATCATTGTCTCATCATGTTAACGATGATGTTTTAGATAGTACGAATAATGGCAGCGATTACAAAATAATATCAGATATCGCGGCGGCGGCGACAGAGCAATCGCTACACAGATAACGTCATTCATTTATGCGACAAAACGTCATGTGCTGCACGCGGAAGAGAACGCTGTCGCGATGTTATCACTTCGCCCAGATACCAGGTAACCAGTGACGTGCCACGGTCAGCTGTTGCTGTTGCACCGATGGCTTCGGGGACCGCTGACAACAACAACGACGACCGTATCGTTGAAGGTCAACCGACAAAGCGAATGGCCGGTCTACAGCTGCAGCAGCTGCTGCTCCGCGTCCAAGCTCTACCGCTTTGTCCCCGCGCGCGCAAGCGCGCCGACACCATCGTCCCACCCTGTACCTCATCACTGCCTACGTTCAATCGGTTCGTGTTGCCCGGCGGCCCGTTCCGTTCGTCAACCGATCGTCGTCACATCGCAGTCTGTGGTTTCGCCAGTCAGTTGGGTTTTTGTTTCCGTCGAGTTGTGACTGCATTTCTTGAGTTTCTCTCACGGACCCGTTGTTACAGCACGACCAACACGCACAGTATTTCCGGGCAGTGTAGAACGACGCAGGGAAAAATTGTAAACAATACTGTTTGTGTACATCTCCCGCGTTTCTCATGCTCGTAGTAGACCGTGCGCGTGCCGTGATCTCTTGGTTTCCCGTGTTCTCATCGAGTCGTAGTCAGTAACATCGCGAACGGTGACAGCCCAGCGATCGGTATACCCGTACACCTACACCACTGTTGTAGCTACCGGTGACCCGCACAATCGGTTTTCTGACGCTCTTGTTCCGTGAGAACGCCACCTCAAACCCGTTTCTTTTACCCCGTGTTCTGCGTGCGCGTTTAGTAGACACACGTAAACACGGCTCATCGAACGCGTGCCTCGAGGTTGGTGACGACATGCCATCGTATTAGGTCCGACGAAAACGGATCCAATATGAATGACATTGATACGATCGCCACCACGGTGTTCTACTTCGCCAGAGACGGACAGCTGAAGAAATTGCAGGTAAGCCTCCACATGCACGTGAATGCTGCCCCCCCCCCCCCAAATAGATTTTGGTCGTAATGGTAAAAACGAGTTAGGTCAAGATGAATAGCTGTCTCATAATTTTTCTGTATGAATAACATTAATGCGAACACTGTTGCTGGTTAACGAGCCCTGCACATTTATGTATTCTCCAGGCAAGGAGTCCAGTCCTTTAAAGATCTGAGCTCTATAGTTTTTTTGCTCCCTATGTGCCCTAATATTGTTAAGGCTTATGTATAAAGAAGTATTTTTTAAATTCCATCATTTCATTTTTAGTAAAACATTTGATTTTTAGTACTTACTACTATTTTAAACTTTCTCGTCAGCATTCTGAAACTAGAATAATTGAACGTCAAGTTCTCACATATATTTAGTACTACGCGCAATTCAGATTTCATTGTCCATCGTGGTACCCAATTTAACAATTTGTTGTTAACTATTGTAATATACCTGATTAGAAAGTTTTTTAATAGGTACATAAGCAGTTTTAAATTTTACATATAATAATTATTTAAATTTATCTTTGAGTTTTTAATGTCATTTTTGTATTACATAAGATATAAACATAGTTTCAAAATTAATTTGAATAACTATTTATTTACCTAAATGTATTACAGATTTTTTATTAAGTATGTGTCAAAAGTTATGATTCAAGCAATTTAAATTTAATAATAAGTATAAAGTTATAGCATTATATGGTTTTCTATTTTCAAGATATTTAGCTTGTCTAAGCTTGTAATTGTATTTTTATTTTATTTTAAAAAAAGAAATAACTAACTTTTTATTTAATTTAAATCAACTGGTTGACCAAGTTTAGGTAAGTACTTCATTGAGAAAAAAAAATTTAAAGAAAACAAAGTACTATTGTCAGTAATTGTGAATAGGTACATTGTTTAATGACATTAAATTAAAATGTACACACTAGATATTTCACTTTGTTACGTGTTCTAATTATATTTATCCAACATATTTTTTTACTCTATAATCCTTTTGTTAGTATTAATGTCTTAAATTAATTATTAATTATAACACATTTGAAGAAACATCTGTTTATTATCATATTTTAATCTGTTATTTTGGTCTTCTTCAAACATTGCCCTTCCTATTTGTACACGAGATAATTTACTCAGTATAACATGAATAGACTATTAAAAAAAAACTCTTAAATCACTTATGTATATATTTATTATGTAATTTATTTGTGTAGTATATAATATTTTTTTTAGTTATTTTAATTGATTTTGTTTTGTTTAAAATGTATCTAAACTAACACGTTAAGTATAAAATATTCAAAAATACATTAGGTAAATTGTATAAACTCCAAATGATATATAAACCAGAATTAAAAATTGTAATACTTTTTTGTTAACTTAACAGATTATTAATGGATTACAATCTCATATTATTATTTTGCATGCATTTATTTTACTGGTAATAAATATCAAATATCGAATTAAATATCAATTCTGGCAACATTGACAGTTTAACATAGAATGCGCCTTTCTCATTTTGATGTATGTATTGATAATGTTAACAATGTAAACATCCAATGACCTTAGTATTTTATTTTATTTTTAGTAGACAATTTAGAAAAACATGTACTTAACAATAAATCAAATTGACTATAGTAATGAATTGAAATAAACTGTTTCATTTCAAATATTTAATCTCTATGGTCATTAATATTTTTATAAACATTTTTTTTTTCTAACTGAACATCCACTTCTGGGAATAAAAACGATTTCACTAGTAAATAATTTATTATAATAATATTATCACATTGACGACTATTGATTCTATTATCTATTTTGAGTATTAGTAGTTACCCACGATGAAATCCACACATAAGTGTAACACATTATAACAATAATATCCATATTTTATACTTAAGCTTATAGCATTCTTGCGCTTTATAATAAATGTTTATTGAACAACAAAAATCATATCAACATCATGTCTATCCCTCGCACACTTTGTCAACATTATGTTTTCAATTGATTGATTCGTAAATAAATGTCAGATATTTGATTAAAAAGAAAAAAAAAACTGTTCCAATTTTATAACAGAAATTATTTCCTCTTGAATCAGTCAAATTCCTCGAGTGGTAGAAAGAAGATAAAACCTATTCATAACTTTTTTTTTCTCACTGGATTTTATTATTTATTGAGAAATTCGATGACTAACATGTCGAACAGGCGTGTACCCGGTTGCAGAATAACTAAAAATATGTCATCTTGCGGAGAAGAGTAATTTAATGAATTTGTGACCAGACGCGCTACTCAAATTTTGTACTCCAAACTACCGTAGGTTTACTTTTTACCATTTGCTAGTGATGTCAATTATTCAAATTTTGTGTTGTTTTATTATATCATATTATAGTTCGAATTTGTACATTTAAATTTTTTTCAATACATGTTCTTAAGTCATTAGTCAGTTTTTATTATTTTCTCGGTCCTTCAGTTGTGGAACGAAAAAAAACACCATCGTTATCTGTCTAACGGCTAGCGAACTCTGGACCCTTCCGTTTATGCTAGTAAAATAAATGGGCATACGTAAACTGTGCTCAAATGATCTTTTTTTTTTTTGTAAACTGCGCCTGAATTTTTATCTATGTTAAAAAGCTATAGTGTAAACTGTGCCCAAATTTTTATCTATGTTAAAAAGGTATAATGTAAACTGCACCCGACTTATTAACTTATTAAGTTTTGACTTATTGAAGTCTCTATGTATGTCGCTTTTATTTAGTACAGTCTTGGAATAGAAGTATCCAACAATATGGTTTAAGTAATGACTATAAAAATTAAAATAGTGATATTAGAGTATAGTTAGTCCAATGTTATGGTTTACCATTTCTAATTCCAGGAAGTGTATCTGAGTATTTTGTCAATTATTTAATGAAATCAAAGCCTGACGACGAAAAAGTGATACGATTTGCGGATTATTTGGTAAACGTAATTATAAGTAAAGAAGCTCAGTATTCACCTAAAGTATGAACTCAAGCATCAGCAGAGCCAACTTTAACCACAAATGCGTTCGAGTCTTTTCATTTTCACTTTAATTCCAGCTTTTATACAACTGTACCAAATATTTTCATGTTCATAGAAAAGTTAAAAAAAATTCAAATAGAAGTATACATTAAACTAAATAGTTTAAACCAAGCGTTTAAATTCTAAAACTCTAAAACAAAAACAAAAAAACGCAAAAACTTAGAAAATTTAATTAATAAATATAAAAGTGGTCAAATTCATATTGAGGAATATATATCCACCATATATAATTATTTGTAATATTTGTATTTAATTTGCTTTTTAAAAATTTTAATTATTTTTTAATTATTCATATTATATGGCTATAACGAATTAAGTATTTTACCTGGAATTTTACCCGGGCGCAGTTTACAATCATTGAAATAAATTGCACATTTTTTGACTTTATGTTCAATATTTCACGAAGTCAATGTTTCCTTCGATTTTAATGAAATCATATATATTATACTATCAAAATAATTGCTATTATTTTATTTGTTATCTCTTGTCGACGAAATTACAGTATTCGAATGAGGTATGTAGTTTATAATCCTATCCATTATTTAATAAAGACAACGGATTTTTTATTTTATTTTTTCCTCCGCTACATTGCGCAATTTGGAAACTAAGAATTTTGGTGGTCGCGTTTTGCGTAGAACGAAATTTCGTTGTCCGCTGTGTCGATAAGTACGGACACGAGAAGAGCGGTTGTTGCACAGTATAACGCATAAAAAATAGAACGTTAGGTTTTTTTTTCTTATTAATATATATATGTGTGTGTGTGATGTTCACACGTGGGTTACGATGTTGTATTTACGCGCATTGTATGCATACAGCGGTGACGATGTTCGGTCCTTCTTGCTACGGGTTTTTGTTGCGGTTGCCAACTGTATATAAATCTGTTGCAGCCACGTCCTCGCCGACGACGCCACTGTTGTCCAGCTCTAAAAACGAGTTTCTTTGTGCGCGCGCGAGTTATTTTCATGCCGGATGTCGTAGACGCGCAATACGCGACAGGCACAGACCTGTCTGTATTTTCCACGGCGGCTGCGGCGTCATCTCTGCTGGCAATGAACTGAACATTATGAAGAATATATATATAATAAATACCATCGTATGTATAATAAAAATAAAAAATAAAACCCGTTCGTCGTGCCCGGACAGCTAGTGATGGGAATATTCAAGTTTTTAAAAGATCATCGATGTCCTAGTAGAAATAAAAAATAAATTTGAAAAAACTAGTTTCTAAATATAAATTTTTCCGCTGTTTTAGGCCGCAACAATTTTGTATGAACTCTTGCAGCTTGCAGTATAATATATTTTTTTTATTCTACATTAATTACCAATATTTACTTATGACCAGTTCGAATGCCGATATGTATCTTTTAATTTGAATAAAGTTTACTTCGTTGTTCCGAAAACTATCGTGTACGCACGTATAACCATAACGCATGAAGGTCAATTAATATTGATTTATATATATTTTTGTCATCTGGGCCATCCAATTGAAATAAAATTAACCTGTGTAACAAGTAATTATTCAAAATTTATAAACAGGGCATTAAGTAATTTTTTTGTAACATGAAATAAATAGAAAGAGAACATTTTTCTTATTGTTATTACGCTTTAATCTAGAGTCTTGGTGAAAAAGCGTTGTCAAATCATAATGCTTTCTGTGTTTGACGCAAATTGTGTTTGGAAGCTTTATTTACTTGTATTTAGTTTGTATTCCTTATAATATTTTAAAAATAATTTATCTTATTTTATAAATTTTTTTATTCATTTAATCATCATTATACACTACATTTAATTTAATCTGTGATTGTTTTTAATTGAATAATTAATTCTCAAATATAAAGACTTCTTCGCCATTTTAATTCTTATAGTGGTGTATACCTAGGATTTCGTTGAAAGTGGCTATTTGTTCTTTCAACTATGTACGGCCTTTTTTTTTTGGGGGGGGGGGGGCAATTGTAAACTCCACCAGTTTTTTTTTTGTGTTTTGCCTGTAAATTCTTTCATAGTCATCAAAGAAATTAATTTTATAAAAGACAACCAAATATTCATGTTTTTAGTAAAGTTCTTACCGAATTTCAAACCCATATTTATATAAAACTAAATGGCATATCTCAAGTAAATAAACTAAAAAGTTCGAAATGAAAAAAAATGACAGTGTTACAGGATGCTATTAATAGATACACTTATGAAGTAATACAAGACAGAATATTTACAAATTGTATCACATAATTTTAGTTTACATACACGACATAACTATATATTTTTGAATTATTAAGTATAACGATTATTTATTATAGTTTTTTTTTACTATGTTAAAAATGTACTGATGTTTAATGTGAACGACATGATATTATATTATAATTTTTTTTTAATAATATATCATATTAATTTGATACTTCTACTTAATTTTCTTCACTGGCGAAGTTTACACGAACCCAATCTTACCTTTTTTTTTTTTTCTGGCGGAGTTTACATGCGCCCCTTTTCTTATAAGAGTCTATGTATCTTATCATTTCTCCCTCACACACCAA
Source organism: Sipha flava (assembly GCF_003268045.1). Lineage (NCBI taxonomy): Eukaryota > Metazoa > Arthropoda > Insecta > Hemiptera > Aphididae > Sipha > Sipha flava. The sequence goes on along the minus strand of NW_020272979.1, from coordinate 524,071 downwards.
AAAAAAAAAAAAATCCTTAGGCCGCTACATATATATATATATACTACATACATACGCATTCTACAAAGTACTACACTTTTTATCCAAAGTAATATTTATATAAATAAAAATATATTATATTTTTTATTGTTATCTTAATAAGGGTAAATATAATATTATCATCATGTTTACCACAGCCACTGTTATTACTGCTTTTGCTATTAAATTGCCGACTATTTCGCGTTATAAATCATCAATATAGCGGTTTCCACACGTAAACAGTTCATTATTCCATTTTCCACTCGAATGCCCATGTTTTTTGTAATAGTCGTGTATTTGTTTAAACACTTGTATGTTTATATAATATTATTGAACTAGAAATCTGACACAATCAATATCATATCAAATCACAGTTTTCTAATCAATTCAATCATATTGATTTCACATGCGAAAGCGATTTTTTATTTTCGCGATGTGCATTTAGTGTTTTTAGTTTTGATGCTGGAATAAAAAATTTACTCAAAATTAGAAAAGTTTGTATGAGAGTGATAAAGCCCTACTTAACCTAGCTTGTGTTAGCTTTTTTTTATATTGTGTACAACAATGTTTCTTCGTATATTACGCATTAATTATCCCAGAACATGATTCTTAACCTTCTGTTAAATGCATTTTCCCCATTATTTTTCTGGGTAAACTTACATAGGGGCTATATTATATATTCAGGATTTTAACAAATTCTGTAGTTTTTTACTCACTTTGAGGAATAAAAATGTGTTATTCAACCTTCAAGTTCGATGATTTATAAAATAAAAGATACCCGTATGAATTAAATACTAGGTTAAATACATAATATGTATATTATGTTTATTGTATAAGTTCTTGCATTTCATTAAAAATTGGCACTTATGTATTATAATGTATGAACTTTCGTGTTCTAAACTTGTTTTCGAGATATCTATAACCAGGAGCGAACTGGGTTAATATTTTAGGCCGGGAATTTTATTTGTCAGACCAAAAATGAACAGGGGACTAACGATTTGGTCATAAGCATGCAAAAAAAGAAAATGACAAAAAACCCTTTTCAACATATTATGTAGATATATAAAATTACACATAACATATAAGATATTTTTTTTATAGATACAGTGTACAAATTTTAATATAATACCTAGATATTAAAATTAACTCTTAAAGTAATTCCTTTTTTACATGATTAGGTTTTTTTTCATAACTTCACTAGTTTCCCCAATTCTGTCGATTATAATATAGTCACTCTATATTTTTAATTTCTAAAATATTTTCAAGCCATTTAATCTATTATTGTAACGGGCCACTGGGATTTGTCCCGGTGTCCCGCCAGGCCAGTTCGCCCGGGCGCGCCCCTGCCTATAACCCAAGAAAATATCTATATAAATATTTTGTTTTAATTTAAATGTTTAAATCTAACATAATATTTTACTTATTTTACTTAAGTTATAAACCTAAAAATTTAAGTAATCAATTTTCTAATTGACAAATACGCAGATTATTGATGGTTGAGATTTTTATATTTCCTCGATATTTTCTTAATAATTTTTATAAAAAAAAATTAAATTAATTTTTCTAATTTACTTAATTATATCTACATCAACATTACGTTCCTAGTATTGTATACTAGAACATAATTTAAAATGTTAAATGCCAATGTATTAATATTATATTTTTGTATTGGTTATTGGAGTCTTTATTTAAATTATTATTAATTAAAAATATTTTTAAGGAAATATTTTGTTCCGAACCCGTTTATTGAAGAAACTCAATCGTTTAATTAACTATTCATAATCATTTAAATTATCCAACACTACCTAAATCAATAATAATTATACATTCGCTTGCAGTTCAGTTTTAATATATAAAAAAACTTAACTGGTCATTTAGATGTATACGAATTCCGATGATTAAAATACGTTATTTAATGAGTTTTTAATGATTTCTAGAGTATAAAATTCCACTCGTCCTTTGTTCTTGAACACCAGTGAAACTTAAATATGAAGAGAACAAAGTAAAAAACAATGCAATAAAAAAATATGTATACGCATTTATATAAATTATTGTTAACATTACGTGTAACATGTATATATATATGATGTGATGCCAAGTCGTAGGAAATAATCACTAACCGTTTTTGGTAACGCTTTAGGTCATTCGTTTGTGGAAAATAATTTTTATTTCCAAAAATCTATATACTGAACGATGCACAATAGAACATAGGTGTTAAGCACGTGTTAGTCGTGGTTACGCATATGTATTTGTTTCGCACGTGTTACTGGCGTCTTGGCAACTGCGTTTGATAATAATTATTGCGCTCAGTTGTTGGCAAGGTTGTTACGGCAATACCAGTGTCTGTTTTTCTTCCTTGTTTCGTTTCGTTACTTGTTGAATCATAATTGAATTATATTATTATTTATCATTATCGTTAATATCATGTTTAAAAATGTATGTATATCAAAATTTAACGCTAATCCTCAAGATTGATAATGATACATAAGTCATGGGAATTATTCGTGATTTTTAAATTTAAATACTAATAATTAATTCGTATTGATGGCTATTTAGTTGTGATCGTTAATATTTTTAATAAACTATTATCTAGAGTTAGATGTGATACTAGATGATTATTAGTGAACTACAATATATTAGGCTGCGCTTACATTGAGAACGTATTTAATCCGATTGTCAGTCCACATGGAGTCGGATTGGAAACAAATCCCTATACAAAAGCAAGGTCACATGAGCCGACACGTTATGATCTGTTCCGACCTTTAGTGAAAAATCAAATAATTTTTTTTTTTTAACTGCCGACGTCTTACGATACCCGTGCATTTATTTGTACACTGTATGTCAGTATTCAGTACAGAGTATCTACTAAATCGTTAATTTTGTAGTATATATTTGAACTGATGAGAGAAAATCCTGCAAAGCATTGACAGTTTTTCCACTGATGATACAACCCCCCGACAGTTGCTCTGTTTCCTAATATCTTAAAATATTTCCAATATACAAGTATAGTTAATCATATCCATATTCATCCAGGATCTGTTTTTATTCAAATGACCTTTTTTGCTTAAATTCAAAAAGAAAGATTAGTTTTTCGCCGAAAAAAGTTACTCTTTATTACAACTATAGGTGATTGATAAAAATCTATTTTATGGTTATTTCTTACCAAGATAATCCTTTTTTAACATTTTGAAAATGTTATTATAATTTTTGTAATTTTTCTTTTGCTACATATTTTATTATGTAAATAAACAGAACCTTTTATGAAAAAGCAAAATCAAAATTATTCTTATAGATAATAATATAACTTAACCTAATAATTAATGTGCAATATGTGTATTTACATTTTTAATTAAAATACAATTTCAATGATTGTTTTAATTGCTTGTATTTTACTTAAACATATTATAACATTATAAATTCAATATTATATATAATTATTGTTTTCAGGGTTATATAATTATTTTTGTCGATTTAGATTAATATAGATTGTTTAACCATGATGTAATAAATAATATTTTATGCTATGCTATGAAATTGTAATTTAATTTCTATATCATGTTATAAATTATAATTTTTTTTTCTATTGTATGTTAAATAATGTGTTATAATGTATTAAGTTGTGTACAATTTATATTAGCTGTTTTAAAACAGGGAATATAATAAATTCTTCAGAGTTAAATCTAAATTAAAATGTATTTAAGGTAATAATCTATTTTCTTGTATATAGTATTTTACTATATCAAATTTAAGAGATTTTGAAATGTTATTTATAATTTGAAAATAATAATTTATATTATTTATGTGTTCTGCTAAAAATATTTGTACTACTATGTATATATATATATATATATATCCTATTTTGAAACTCGTATAATTATAAAGATATTGTTATTTTATTATTTCTAAACTTTTATTTCTTTTCTTAAGGGGGCTTTGATATATAGAGCTACAGCTTCCCTTGCTTGTTGTATAGTATGTCAGGGATCAGCTGAAATAACTCATGTTCAGAACAATTGATGGCCCTTTCCAAAAAACAAAACCACCAGTGATTCTGTATTGACCAATGAATATACATTTGAACACAGTCACCTAATACAGTTCAGCCACAACATCTCTTAATAATATAACATATTATATTGTGTATATACTCAAAATTAAAATGTATTTATTGGTTTTATATGAATTTTAGTATCACTTTGAATATTTATTTAAATATTTTTAATAAGTACCTACTCTAAGTGTTTTATATTAAAAAAAATATATAGACTAATAATTATTTTAATAATTCTTCTATTTGATGAAATGCATAGAATATATACTTATAATAGTTTAAAGCTTTCTATGGCAGCAGCTAGGAAGTGAAAGGTGAACCATGTAAATTGGTATAATGACAATAGACTGTAATTCACAGCTCTGTAGATACAAACAACTCTGCGTATGTCTATAGATGGTTCAATACCAAGGTTAATATTTTTCAAACCAATATAATCTATAAGAGCATTTATGTTTATTTTACCATATTATTGCGAAATTAATCAATGAAAGTTAATTGAGAAATCAATTCATAGTTTTTTATTAAATTGTACATAGCAATTGGTTTTAATTGTACGACTTTGTTTTTAAAAATCAGTTTGAAATAATACATGTAATGTCTTATTGAAAATATCAAATAAAAAATTTAAATATGTTTTTAATAGACGGAAAATTAATTTTGGAAAATTAGTAAATTTGAAATATTTTAGTATTTATTGTTGTTTATAGATCTAATTTTAAATGTATAACTTTTAGAATTTATACTATAAAGTCTATGATGTAACTAAGCTATTTATTAATACTTTTTTTTAATGCTATAAAAAAAATGTTCCTTTCTTAATTGCAATTTTACATCAATGAGTATCATTTGTACAAATGTATTAATACTCATAAAAAATGTATTTTATTAAATGTATTTAAAAACATATTTTTTTTAAACAGTATTATTGTTTAATTATTTAGTTTCATTTAAATTCAATAGTATTCTATTGAATATTACATATATATATATCACATATTAGCATTTGTTTTATATTACTTAATTTATTTAGTTATATTTACTATTTTTATAAGGTAGTTATAATAAAATCCATGAGTACATATTTTAATGTTGAAATGTTAAATTATTTCAATATGGCGTTAATTTATAAGTTATTTCAAGGTTAGCATATCCTTGTTGATATGGTTAAAAAAAATCGCTGTAAACATAATTTTACATATTTATACATGATATAAATTGAGAATATAGGAATAAAATATCACTTTCATCATATAACCCTAATAGGTTTAATTTTATATTTTTTTAAATATATGAAATCAATTAATACAGATAGATACATACTAATCTAAAACCGTTACACATTTTGAATTATGTTAAATCTAATGTATACATTAATATTGCTTTACTTTATCGTACATTAACCTTAAACTTTTCTCATTGCTCAATGCATTTCCATGTTAAATACACAACGTTGAACTAACTATATATAGCTAATCTATCTAATACCTAATAAGTTATTTAATTAAACACTTATGTATAATATATAGTGTGAACTATCAAGTTTTTTCGTAAAACTAACGTAACATGGTTGTCCTACTGCATATATACGAGTGTGTATGCCTTTAACTAGTAAATTACTACTTATAAACTATATTGTTTTATATTTTTTATATTTGTATACTAAGAAAACTTAATAAAAACTTAGGTATCGTCTTTAAACTGTCAATAATACGAATGTGTAATAAGTTATAAGAAAAGTAGGATAACCGAGTTCAAGTCGTGTGTTCACTACGAACGTGTTTATCACAATTATCCACCTATTTTCTACTGTTTTAAAAAAAGAAATGTGTTCTTTGTCTTTCTTGGCTATTCAACATGTTCAATTATCGTCTTAAACTTGTTTTTTTTCGATTAAATGTATTATACGATTTTTTCATCGAATTCATCTCGGTAATTTATTTGGATTATCCTTGAACCGTTTAAAAATAACCACAATGCTCCATGTATGGAAGTATTTATTTACCATCGACGGAGAATCTAGTTGTGTTGTAGGCAACCATTCCCTTGACCCTTCCTTATAAGCCATAGTAGGTATAGCACTAACGTGACTGAACTCAGCTTCCTGATGGTGACGACAACTAGTGTTCGCCAATTTTTGGGTATAAAAGTCTAATAATGTCATATTCGATCACACAGAATATACTATTCTTTACCGTATTGTACGACCTTAATATTAATATGGATATATGTCTATTTGCAGTTGCTGTTGGAAGGCAGATCAGCAATGGAAAATGCCATATTGTTGAAAACCACGACAAATGGCGCTACGGCATTGCTGATGGCCTGCAGACACGGCCACTACGATATAGCTGTATACTTGATCAAAAAACATAAAGTCAATATAGAACAAATAGGCTCAGGTAATAATAACTAGCCCAGCATTAAACATATGATATGTGATTCATATATATGTGCGTATGTGTGTGTGTATATATATATATCAGATGTTTTCTTAAATATCATCAAACTAATGTTCGATGTACTATCAGATCTAATATTTTGTAAATTGTTTACAATTAAAAATATATACTAAATCGCAATGTAGTTATATATATATTTTTTACTAACCACTTTAAGTTATACGTTAAAAACGTTTATTAACGTAGGTATTTTCTTTTAAAATTAAACATTTAAACGTTTTTCCTTTTCCAAAGGTAACCCACACAATTACATTGTAATGGCTGTTTTTATTATAACACAATAATACAATAAAAAGTATAAGTATTTCGTTTAGGCGTGTCTATTTTGTTTTCTCTTGCCTCTGAGAACGCAGTTTATAATAAAAGTAGGTTTTAATAATTTGTATGTTGTCGTAAAACAGCAGTAAGTATATTTGTGCACGAAATGTTCGACTTGCTTCATCAGCCGTAAAGCATTTAAAAGCAAACTTGATAGGCACAAGTACTTTCTAATTCTCTTTGTTCACAATTTAAATTATTTAAAAAATAAAAAATATTTTAATGTAACTGCTGACAGGTAAGTTTATTATTTTGTGTTCGGAACATAACTTTATATTTTATGCATCAGAAAAACACTAAGGTATTTTGTACACAGCGAAAACAAAACGATTTTTTATTTTCAGCAGGTTTATCTAAATACTTGGAAATATATTTTTGCTGATTATTCTCAGATTTGTTTTTTGATAAAATGTTATGTTATATATATATATATATTAATGTGATTATACAAATTGTGAGATAACGAAGGCTTTAGTTTTAACTTGAATCTTACGTCGTTAATTTTACACGAAAAGTTGTTATTACGTTTTTGTTTAATACCATAAATCAATTAATTATTAATTATTCATTATAATATGTATTTCGAAACATTAGTTAAGCTTCATTTTGACTTATTTTTAAATTGTTATTTATTATTATTAATAGTTTAATAGCTTTGAACCTATAGCAGTAACGGCCATCAGACTAATCAGATTGTCGAAGTTTTAAAATGTGTTCGGAATAATATCAACTGTAAAGTGCTTAAGTCTTACTAGTAAATGTATCAATGTATTTAATAATTGTTTTCTTATTATTACACTATTTTAAACATTGGAATCAAATTAGATTATAATTATAAATGTAACACATACCGTTTATTATTCATCTTGTAAATGACTAAAATGCCAAAAATAATTTGGTAGATATTTTTTTCTTTTTAAATTCATTACTCCTATGTCCTCCTGAATAAAATTTACTAAAATATCTCTCTAGTATAATTTTTTTCCCATTAATTACATCATTAAATACATTTAATTTAAAATCAGAATATTAAACCATAACCATTTTAATTCAATACTAGTTTACTGTATTAGTAGTTTATATTACAACTATTACATTTTTTTTCTTTCATTTACCTTCTTATAATTGCATATGTTGTTTTTAATATATTTTTATAATAATTTACTACATAATAGTTTTGAATATAATAATAATTATAGTTATTATTATTATTATTATTTAAAGTCATGCAACCATAGGCGTGCACAGACTTCAACTTCCGGTCGAGCCTGAATACAATTAGTGTCCCAATACTTAGACAGTACCCCTAATTTTTTTTCTAACACTTCAACATGTAGATTCTATTGTAAATTAAAAACAGTGTAGTATTTATATCTATACATAAAATCAAGTATTATATTGCTCATTTTTAAACATATGTCTTTGAAGTTAAAAGTAAAACTTTAATTTCTTTAAAAACAAATGATATATGTACAATTAATTGATTTTCACGAAAATATTAAAATATATATCGAAATTTTACTAAGCCCCCAAAAAAAATCCGGTCAAGCAGTGGCGTACACATTTTTTTTTTTTGGGGGGGGGGGAGGGCATAAATTAATTGCACAATTTTTTATGGTTATAATATAATCTGAAACTTTATTATAAATTACAACTAAATACTTAAAACACACTCAAAACACTGATCACTTGATATATATATATATAAAATATATAATATATATAATAACCACATTATAAAATAGTGATTATACGTGACCATCACTCCTAATCCCAATTCGGTCGAATATTGATATTTTATATTACATTGATAAGTGATATCAAACACGATTATAATCAGTAAAAATTAAAAATATTTATAATTTACATTATTTAAGCTGAACAATTAATTTGCATTATGGCATCAAAAAACTTCTCGGGGGAGGGGGGCAAATGCCCCTGTTGCCCCCCACACACACACACACACAGGTATACCACTGTGTTCAAGCCGGGGCTCGCCCCTTGCGCACGCCTATGTGTGCGACCATTTTTACCATGAACCTAATTATATAGGTAATGTTATTTTATTTAGCCTTCTAAAAATAAGATTATATGTTTCTAGTTTTTCGAAATACTTAGTTCAAATAGTTAAATTTTGACTGATACTATACTTACATATAAATGTATTTACATTAATATATTAAAAGTTTTAACAAATATTTATTGTTGGTATTATAGTGTTTTTTTTCGGTGACTTAATATATTTTATTTTGTGTTATTTTATAATTCTTACGTATATTTATACATATTACATATATTTATCTGTTATCTGAAAACATTTTTATTCTTATTATATTTAGGTTTTTTTACTTTTGTCAATAATATTACAGTAATACAGTTACAAATATTACAAATACTAAAGGTTTATTTTGTCAAATTCTATAATCTTAAGTGGTTATCATTGCTATGTTTTTGTTTTACTGAAAAAAAAAATTGTTTATTCTTATTAGAAAATTTAGTAATAAAAATTGAAAAATATGGAATTATTTTACTATACTAAAATAAAACTTTAACAGTTGTAATCAGTTTTAAAATCATACTACATCATATTATTAAATCTTGTTATCTTATACAAAGCCTTAAATATTTGAATGAAAACCAATTAAGTATATAATAATTTTATTAAAAAAACGAGTATTTAAACTTTTTATATTTTTCATTATGTATAAAAATACACCCCCTTTGACAATTCCATTGTAATGTACATCTTTGTCAGCTCGATGATATTAATACGTGTGTCATGCGATGACCATGCGAATCTATTGACTAGAGTCTAGTTAACTAGACAAATCGAACAAATATTAAACTGAATTGTAAAATAAACGTGTTTCCGCACGTTGTTGTTTAATCATTTTATTATTTTATACCTTGTATTTCATTATTATTGAAATTTTTTCTCGCAGTTGTTTTTGACGGTGAAACAATAGAAGGAACGCCACCACTATGGTGTGCGGCCGCTGCTGGACACCTGAACATAGTCAAATTATTAGTCAAAGAAGGTGCCGTGGTCAACTCGACAACCAAAACAAATTCAACGCCTCTACGAGCCGCTTGTTTTGATGGACACTACGAAGTAGTCAAATATCTAGTCGAGCACGGTGCAGGTATGTCTTTGTTGCTGTTTTAATTTTAATACCATTGCATGAGTATGTCATTGAGAACCTGTGGTATAATTTTACGCGCTCGACGTAGAACTACTAACCAAAGGACCGTGTTAGCGCTCAGCTTTATTTACGAATCTTGGTCGGGCAAGACTACCGCTTGCGTGGGACTCCCGTGTCGTCTATGGACCACCAGCACCAGCCTGGGCCGTACTCGTTTGGAACCCTTTGACCCGTCGAGTTCCCCCTGGGTTAGGGTTTTGTTACTATCTAGCGCCGGTCCCACAGCCACCACTTTGCAGCTGAGGTAGGCACCTTAACCTTAAAGGGCATCACATTCGGAGCGGCAAGCCGATCCGACGTGTAATAGGGCTTCCCTCTCCCGTGGTACCATTTAGGTTTTAAGTTAATATTGGTAGATCAAATCGACACTGCGTGAGTGTGTCAGTTAGTATTGAGGTAAAAATATAAACCAATCGTATGGAGGTACTTAAAAAGATTGTAGAGACATTTTTAATCTTATATATAATTGCCAAGAATTGAGTCAAACCTTTTAATATGGTTAAATTTTAACTCAATATATTCTATCCTCTTGTACCATGTTGCTAATATCAGTTTTGGGGAAATTATTACCAATCCTAACAAATTTCTACACTTAATACAACTTTTACATCAAATTAAATCTTACTGCCTTAGTTATTAACTTGTTCTCCTTTTTCAGAAATTGAAAATTTGAAAAGAAAAAAAAAATAACATGCTGAAGTTAAATCTGAGAGGGAGGTTTGGGTATAAAAAATATATATTTTAGAAACTTATGAAATTATAAATTGCATATATAAGTGTCTATATGCAGGAATAAGTATAATGCCATCTTTAAGTAGTGATGGTGAAATCGTCGGCAACAATATGTTACATCGTCGAGTTTTGATCATCATCCATATAATTGCTACTCAAAAATAGATAATAATCGCTTTGTTTTGGGCAAAAAGTGTATTTCATTGCCTGGACAAATAATTATAGTAATTTGACAATTAATGTTGAACCAGAGTTGTGGGACACTTAAACGATATGCGCTCTACAGGTGTAAATGTTAATTGAGAATATTCAATATCTTTGCATAGAGACCTGCAATTTCAATTCTGTTTTAGTTTTAGTTAGATTTTTAACTTAAATAGGCGCGTACACAGTACAACTTTTTTTTTCTTAAATGGCAACCACCTATTTTATCCACTAATTATTTTTCGTCTAATTTTTTAATGAAAGTTGATTAGGCTACCAAAATTAATTTAAAAAATTAGACGAAAAATATTTAGTCGTGAAAATAGATGGTTGCCATTTCAGAAAAAAAAAGTTGTTGTTATAAAAACTAACTAAAAAAAAAAACTCAAATTGCAGGTCTCTTGCAGATATTGAGTGTTCTCAGTTTGTGTTTACACATTGTATATTTTACATATCTTTACATCGTACTGTTGCAGCTATGATGACGCAGACGTTAATGTTCTCGCTTACATACCTACCACTTTTTATTCATGATGCTTTACGGCGGCTGTTGTTATTGTTCGTCGTTTCTCATTTCTTTCCCGTTTCAGATATCGAAGTATCAAACCGTCACGGTCATACGTGCCTGATGATTGCTTGCTACAAAGGTCATTACAAAATCGCTAACTACTTGTTGTCCCTGAAAGCCGATATAAACAAGAAAAGTGTGAAAGGGAACACTGCGCTGCATGATTGCGCCGAATCTGGCAATTTGGACATATTCAAAATGCTCATTCAAAATGGAGCCAAAATGGAAATCGACTCGTATGGTAAGTTTTGCCCGCCATCCTGATATTACTATAATATATATCTATATCAGGGGTTAGAACCGAAATGAAACGAACCGATTCTGGAACCCAAGAACCCTTAAAATATTGGGAACCGGAAACGAACCCGAACCCTCATTATAAAATGAAAAATATCAGATGTAGCAAAATTATTAATTATATTTTTATTCTTAAAATTTCAAAGCATAAATAAATTTCTTAGGTATAATTTTTTTAATTATTTTATTTTTAATATTATGTGCAGACAAACGGACGACTGAAGGCTAAACCAGTTAATACTCCAATTTCACCAATACGAGGGTTATCTCAGTGGGGAATTGGGCAACATATCCTATTATGTATAGTTAAAAATGTATACATATTAGTTCTTTAACATGTTCTGTTTTTAGCCAAATAAATTATTATTACTTATTATTATAGATAAAAATTTGAATTACAACATAATGAGTCATTTATTTTCATATATTATGCCATATTACCTAGTATAATGCCATTATACCCTAACCCGAACCCTTTAATAAAATAATTGAAAAACTTAAAGGTTAGGTTAGCCCGGAGATCGCGGTGGTGCAATAAAACATTTCTTTTCAATGTCAATGCCAATAGTATAATCGTCTTCTTCGCACGCCTTTTTTTTATGAATGTGTTTTTGTATATTTTATCATTTTCCCGTCTGCTTATTAATATAGGAATGACACCACTGTTGGCGGCATGCGTGACCGGTCACGTAGAAATCGTCGACTATATGGTGAAAAGCAACAATCTAGTGTCACGCAAAGAGAAGATTGAAGCACTGGAACTATTAGGCGCGACTTACATTGACAAGAAAAGAGATTTGATCGGCGGTTTTGACTTGTGGAAGCGAGCCATGGACATCCGGTTTAACGAGGACGACGAACAAGACATACCGAAACCGGACAACGCCTTGCCAATCGAAGCGTATGAGTGGGCGCAAGAAGTGAAAAACCATGAAGAACTTAACGAACTGTTATCTGAACCTGACGAGATGAGGATGCAGGTACGTGTTAAGCTATTTGTCGTTATAGTCGTTATCGTGATAGGAGAAAAAAGGCACCCTCCTCAAAATCCAGTTTCTATTTGGAACGTTGCTTAATTTCTTTTAATTTTCTTTCACAGGCCTTATTAGTGAGAGAAAGAATCTTAGGCCCCATCCATCCGGATACCAGTTACTATGTACGTTACCGAGGTGCTGTGTACGCCGATGCTGGTAAATTTACTCGATGTATATCTTTATGGAATCACGCTTTGGACATCCAAAGAAGTTCTCTCGAAACTTGCCACCAAATGACTGTTTCTTCATTCTTTTCCTTCGCCGAACTGTTCTCTTTCATGTCGGACGCATGTGCTACCAATGAAGATGACGCGTATAGACAAGTGCCAGCGTTGTTAACGTTCGAAGACGTTGTTCAAATTCTTGTCAAAGCTGTTCATGACTTATGTGATACCAAAGATATAACGTCGGCATTTGACTTATCTCCTAGATTATTGCTCATTTCCTTGGATCTCTTCAATATGGCTCTCAAGTATGCTTTTTTTCTTTATACATTATGTACTTATTTTAATTTGTTATCATATTATATGTGATAGAAATAATAACTTGCTTTTCTTATGTTCTGGCATTTAGATTGATCAGAAATGATGAACACTCACATCTGACTCATCGTCTACTCTATCGCTTAAATAAAGCCAATATCAAAGGACATCTTGGTCAAACTGCTCTTCATTTGGCAAGTGCCCGCAAAACTGCTCTACCTACATCTCGACATTCACAATCAACCAATGCTGATGAAGCTTCCATGTTGCTCAGAGCATTGCTTAAAGTAGGTGCTGACCCCAATGCACGTGATGATGAAGGAAACACGCCACTTCACTTGGTTGCTGCTGAAGATACAATCATTATCAAACTGCTATTGGGTGGTGGTGCTCACTATGATGCCGTCAATGCTGCTGGCCACACGTTTTGTGACATGCGAAAAGCCACTCCACACAACCCATTATGTCACACCTCATTGGCATGTCATGCTGCTCGCGCCATACGTAAAAACCGTATACCATTCATTGGACATATACCAGTAACGCTGTACGAATTTGTAGAGAAACACTAGTAAAATAAACATTAGAAAACGTTCATGTATATCTATGGTTTGATGTTTCTTTAATTTATTGTATGCACGAAAAAAAATTATTATTTTACCTAATAAATCGTTTATAAACTTAGGAACGACTACTTCTATATTATATGATAATTAATAAGTAAAGAACTGTTCTTTCATTTTCTATCCACCACTGCCTTGTTTCAAACGTGCAGTTCTGTAAATACCTTTTTTTTATTATTATTTGTTCTCTGTGTTAATATAATTAATTCTCTAATATAGTGTAATTTATTATAACTAATAATTATAATTAAAGTAAATAAAAATCAAGACATACCCATTGTTACACTACTAGGTACCGAAAAATAAAATGTAAAATTTTTCTGTTTAAGATAAATTTTCTTTTTATATATACAGAACATTTCAAATCTTATGTGACATTCATTTCTTTATGAAATATTAAGTTTTTGACTTGTATCAAAACGTTTTCATTTTTTTACACATTAAAAGAGCAACATTTTAAGGAGATTTAAACTATATTTACTCTATGCTTTATATAAAATATTGCATGAAAATATATATATATATATATATATAATATTGCTGTTATACTTTGCCAAATTTCTGATTGGTTACGCTTATGTTCCTTATTTAAATATTTTCTGTTGCATCAAATTTGAAATTCCCTGTATGTATATACAAATATTACTTATGTGGAAAAAATTTAATGATTTATTTAATAAAAAATACAATTATTTAAAAATATAATATATGTGTTGTGTTCAGTAGTATTTTGTAAATGGAAATCAGAAATCACTTGAAAAGTTTGTGAAAGATACTTATTGTATAATTATTGAATTACAACTCAATACCAAAGGTCAACAGCAACATTAAGGGGTAGCAACCGCTACACCCCCAATTATCTTTAAAACAAATTTTGATTTTTGTACTAGAAACAAATAACAGTAACAATAAATAATTCTAATAATTAAAATCTAATAAAATATTTTCATTTAATTTCAACTTATAACAGAAAAATATTTACATTACTGAAATTTAACTTAATTTAATTTAATGATTTACTACTACTTAAACACTTTAAGTTGCTGCAGAAAACTTAACATATTAATATAAAAATTTAAACATTATTGAATACTTTTACTTATTGTACATATATATATATAATCATAATAGAAATAATGAACTACAACTTATTTTCATTATTATATTATTAAAGTTCGGGTAAAACTAGATAAATTAATATTTTAAAAAATAAAAATTTATCATCATAAAAAAACAATAAAATAGTAAATAATTCAACATGGTTTTATACTAATTCAAATGACAGTTAATCTTCAGAATTTAGTTCAACGATGGACACCGCCTCTCCTCTAGTAATACTTTTTTTGAATACTTCAGACAAACGTTTCATTTCATCTAGTTTGGTAAATGCATCTTCACTATCTTCATCATCACTGCTTTGTTGTTCCATGATTAAATTAACTTGCGAAAATAAATCACCATGTGCATTTTCAATAGGATCTAGTTTCTCAGTACACATGGAAGGTACCTGAGATGCTATTTCCACTTCCATTGTCTCAACTTCTTTTTTTATAAAAGATGCTTTTTTCTGTATAACTGGATCAAATTTACTTCTAATTTTCTTCAAATATTTAGCACTGTTTTTGTCATTAACACTTTTGAAATGTTTTATTACTCGCATCAATTTTGGACCAAGTGTTGTTATCAATTCATTGTCATAATCAAAATTTATTTCTAGCTTAAACAAAGTATCTACCAACATAGGTGTATAAGACTGATCCTCTTCTAATAAATAATCAAAAATGTAACCAGCTAGCTCACCATGAGCATTAATAGCTGTAGATTCATTTTTGTATATTAGTCCACGAATGAGATTTATTAAAGTTGAGTTCACTTCATCTACTCTAATAAACAGACTTTTAGACAAATTATGATTTGCAATCTCTCTTAATACTGGAACATAGCACTTTGCCAATGTACTACTACTTGTTCTAATGTAAAATACATAAGTCGTAAAGAACTGCACCAGATTGCTATATAAATTGAATGTTTCGTGCGTTAAGGGTCTAAACCATATAATCAAAAGCTTAGATATTAAATTAATAGACTTGACTTTTTGAAAAGTCAGTAAGTCACAAAAACCTTTTACTAAAACTGACTTAAAACTGTTATCATCAACATCGTAATCAATACATTCAACTAGTAATGGTAACATATCCTCAATACTGAAGAAGTCTTCATAATCTTTATTTGTATCCAAATCATCATTTAGGCCCAATTTTTTAAAATCATAACATAATAATACCTCAAACATTATCTGAAACATAAGGTGTCTATTTGTAAAATGATTTGATACTTCACTGCATAAAGCAGTAGACAAAAATTCTTTAGCAGCATTAACATTGTTGTTCAACATGTATGGAGAAATAGCACGGATTGCCTCCACTCGTATGGACACCAAAGAACATTGCAAGTATCCAACCACAATGTTCTCAATAATATCTGTTAATAAGGAAAGTTCAACACCAACTTTGGTTAATTGTTGTATTCTATATACCAGATCAAAGCTCTTAAGTAAGTTATTTGTTGCCTTATTAGCTAATAACTTTTCTTCTGGCAATATATGTATGCTTTGATACTGTTTTTTAATTTTCTTCATTTGTAATTTTAACTGATTTAATTTTCTTAAATCAGGGCTATCAGTTTTTGATAATTCTTCAATAGCATTAGCTTTATACTTTAATTGTTCCTCAAATAAAATCATATTACCTAATTTTTCAATGAAAGGATAAACATCAATTGTCTTTGATTGGATTTCATTTAAGATTAGTTTAACATAATTTAAAATATCTTTACCATTTTTAAATGTAATATCCAATAATAGTGCTATGGGTTTTATCGGTTTTACTGTTGTCCGATCATCTAATATTAAATCAAAGCAAAGTTTGTTAAGACTTGTTGAACCAACATCATCTATTGTAAATTCCCTAGCCATAACCAACAACTGTGTTAGTATAAACTCTTTATCTTCTTGGTCATATTTAAAGTAATACTCTCGTATATAATCAGAAAATTTCACCAGGTCTGGTAGTAAGACATCAATATAGTCATCACCAACATGCCCTTGGTTACGTGCCAGTTCAATTTTTTTTTCAACTGTTAAATATTTGGCAACACATTTCCATAAGAAAATATTTTCAGCACATAATTTATCATAATCAATCATTCGAGTATTAGAATCCAAATAATCATTTATCAAATCTAAAATTTGACTATCATAAAAATTTTCAAAAATTATTGTCAAAGCTTTTTCACACACTAATTCATTTTCTAGTCCCAATCGTTTCAAAAATAGTAATACATTCTGATTACACTCATCTAACCATTTGTCTATTAACTGTGTTTTCACTAACTGGGCAATATAATTATTTGTATCCTCCAATCCTTTTTCCAATATTGTTTTACTTTGTTTGTGTGATAAACTTAAAAATGGATAAGTTAAAAAACGATTGTATACTTCTTTTCTTACCGAATCACTAACATCTAGTATGCTATACTTCAACATTTTATCTACAGCACTGCCAATCATAGCAACGTTATGAACAATTGCTGTCCGAACATCAGCACTAGAATTACAAGTCATATGAAATAAAAAACTCTCAATAATAGGACATTTGGGATTATCTGGCATCTGTAACCAATGTAAAGCGTGTGCTGCCTGTACTCGAATTTCTGGTTTTTTGTCTTTGAGCCGTTCTAATAACAGAGTTGTGGCTACATCAAACAACTCAACAGGTAATACTATCCCAGTTTCCAAGCTATTTAACAAGTTATTCAGAAATAGACAAATTCGCCATCTAACTAACTTCTCATTGGAAACAACAAATGTACGACATAATCGCATCATTTCCGTTAACAAACACATACCGATACGTCCATCTTTGGATGAAAGTTCACCAACTTTAATTACACCATTTGCGGCATACTTGATTATGTTGTTGATGTACGTGCAATGGAGTTGTGATTTGGTTAAAATCACACAGATGAATGCGTCCTTAAACGAAACGATAAATTGATCCCAATTCAATTTAACAAACTTTTCCTCAAGCATACGCAATAGATTAACCGTCACACCGATCTCACCGGCCTTCTCGAACAATTTGATGATCCATTTTTCGGCAGACATGATTGTATTGCTAAACCGTTACACAGACTATTTGAAAACAGCATACTCGGGATGTAAACAAAAACTATGAATATTATCTCCGCGACGAAATCAGTATGACCACAGTGCAGGTATGAAATTTCGTTTGGAACATGACAAAAAAAATGTCCTGATTCCTATCTGGCGCCAACATCGAAATTCATCCAGGAGGGTATCACTCT
The DNA here is from genome assembly GCF_003268045.1 of Sipha flava. NCBI lineage: Eukaryota > Metazoa > Arthropoda > Insecta > Hemiptera > Aphididae > Sipha > Sipha flava. The sequence goes on along the minus strand of NW_020272979.1, from coordinate 505,714 downwards.
ATAAAGCGGAATTGAAATCAACCTTAAGACACGCGACATACCAACGTCATCGAATTTCTCAATAATCTTAAAATATGGTCACACTGTATTCAACCGTTATTTCATATGAATATACCTATGCATCAAACCATCAGATAACAGATATATGATAATAAGTTAATATTGATAAAAAATTGTAACAATGATAACAATCATGGTAACATAAAATTTTTGCACTGAAATTTGAATGTTTTTAACTATCGAATAATAGTATAATTATAATTAATTTGCAAAGAACTAATAACTATGAAAGATTTAAATTCCAAGGTACCTGTCTAAATATTATCGTTTATGTTTTTCTATGTTATCTTAACTTAATAAGCTAAAAAAACAATTAACTTGCACAGTGTGAATTTTAGTCATAATATGTATATTAACATATAGATTCCTCATCACAGCTCATTAGTTTTCAGTGTAGCAAAAACTATCGTAACTTAAGCAATGATCAAAATTTTCAATCAATTTCAACATAATGTTTTCTCTCTATGTACTATAATATAGTGCACATTCCATAGTTTAGTAGGTATATCATGAGACTTAAGTTTAAGTTGTTTAATAGATATATAACATACATGAGAACCAAAAACATTTGCCAATAAACTTTTAAGACCAAACCATTCAATGTTTATATTAGATATGAATTGTATATTTTATTTTAATATATTTTTTTTTTGTGTTCTTAATTTTTATACTAAACTGTGAATCAAATTAGTGTTAATTTATATGTTAATGTCCTTATTTCATGTGATTTACTATATCAAGCTTTATGTACCAAATCAATTTTATTTGTAAACTTGTAATTTGTATTATAATAATTTACTAATAAATGTTCTTCTGTTATTTGATTATTTCAATTAATGTCATAATTATTTATTTTACTTATTATTTCTATTCTGTATTTCTGTGTATAAAAATAAACATTGGGCGTTGTTGTTACTTAATGGATTGTGTGACAATTTAATCTGGTTGGAATGTATAAATCTAATTTGTGTATGAAACATTTAAATTTCTAAGTGTCAGCTTGGCATATATTCAATAAAAAAAAATGTTTGATCACATATATTTCAGATTTTTCAATGTACAATTTGTGACACAATATATAAGTATAAACATACTTAGGCATAACACTTGATAAACGACTGACTTGGGGTCCCCACCTAAAAGAAAAAAGAAAAGCAGCGAACAATAGACTTCATCTCCTCCGACCACTCCTCAACTCCAAAATACCACTCCAAAACAAACTTATTATATATAAGTCAATTATAAGACCAGTCTGGTCTTATGGAATAGCAATCTGGGGTCCTGCCATGCCCTCAAACATTAGGCCAATTCAGGCTTTTCAATCAATTGCACATCGGCTAATAACCAAAGCCCCATGTTACGTTTCAAACTTATCCTTACATAATGATTTAAAAATAACAACTACCATTGAACTACCAAAAAACATGTACAAACGTTTCCACCAAAATCTAAACACACATAGCAATACTCTAATATCTGACATGTCCACCATCACCTTCCCAAAAAACCCACCACGCAGACTAAAGCGTAAATGGTGTAGAGACCTATTAAATTAGTATTGGAGGTGTTACCATTGGGTTTCTTCCTCAACACGATATTCATGCTACTTTATTCTATGTAAATATATCAAATTTGCTTATTGTTATTATTGTATACAGATTGTAAATTGTCTTTCTTTAAAAAAAAAAAAAGTATAAACATACTTTAAAAAGACAATATGTGTTACAATTTGTTATCAATATTAACTTGTTATCATATATCTGATATCTAATGGTCGGATGGTTAAATGCGCCGTGACATGTCTTAAAATTTCACCCATGGTCCACACCATAAACATATAAATATTTCTTTTATATGAATATGGTCCACAACAGTAACCATATCCATACATTTTGGTAACCTTACCATCACACCAAAATTACACTGTATAGTATACTCTTTGAACTGTTGTATTTCTACTTTCATTTCTTATAAGTTTTATAGCTGTGAATACGTTTACATTAGCATTTAACGTGTAATTTTGCTTAATAAAAGTCTGAAGTAGCTGCACTATGGAAAAACTGTAAGTAACTACTATATATTTAATTTACACTTGTTTTTGTTAATTTGGAAAATAACAGTTTTTGTCCATAGTCAATGTACTTTATTATGCATAATATTTATATGTAAAATTGTTCGTTACTTGACTTTGTTTTATTCTAGTTCAGCAGTACTTATTGAAATTATAGTTACTGCTAGTTAGTGTCTCTAAAGTAGTATTTTAAGTAACTTGTTAGTAATTTGTGAGATAGATTATTCCTACATAAAATGTATTTCTCTGTATATGTAAATTCATAAATAGCAATATTTCTATAATATGTTTCAATATAAAGTAGTGAGACTTAACATTTTTTTAATTATTATTATTTTTTTATGTAGGCAATTATCTCATGAGGCACAGGTTTTTCACTGTCCATTCAATACAGCGCATACTATGCCGCACAAAACTTTGATATTGCATTTGACGAGATGCCCTGATAGACCAGCTGGTTATAAAACTTGTTCATTTAATAATTTGCATGTCATGCCAGCATGTGACATTGCGGTAATATATTCAATAATTTAACTAGATATTTGTGTAGTTTTTTATGATAATTACTTTAGTACTCGATAAACATATTTTAGGCTCATGAGGTAAATTGTCCAGATCGATCAATACTTGATGAGCTTTTGTATGAGTCGGAAAATGTTCAGCGTCCAGTTACTGTTATAAGTAGAGCACCAACTGTAGTGATAGATGAGTCATGGGATGAAGTAAGTATTTACATTTATAAGGAAAGTAATTTTTAAAATGTTAGTTTTCTTATCTAATTTCACCATTTCTGTATTACATATTTTATATATATATAATGACTTAATTGCATTTCTAAGAAAAAATATTTAATTCTTAATATTATACTATAATTAGTAGATATTTTCAACATTTGTATAGACTTCCTTTACTTTACGTTTTTAACAATTCAAAACCAAACAAAATTATCTTTAAAAAAAGAGCCTACACTTTACATTGGTATAAGCATTTTAAAGTATTAGTTAACAAAGTAAATTGATTGATTCATTATTGTTTTTAAAAGTAAGAGGCAGTGGAGCATTTATTAAAGAATAATGTTATTGTATATCACAAAGACTTTGTGACATTAGTTATTTTATTACAAACCTTAAGAAATAATGACCCTAGGATAATGTGATACTGTAGCTTGTAAAAATACTAAATTGTAGAAAATCTAATATATATTTAGTCATAAAACAATATTTGAAACTAAATTTTAATAATTTTTATGTTCATAAATTTTAGACTCTTAAACTTAAACTTAATTAGTATTACACATTTTACTTATAGTACAAATGAAAATATTCATATACACTTATATATACATTTTATAATATAAACAAGTTTTTATGACAAACGAATTAAATCTATTAATTGCCCATGTGTTACATTTCTAGCCAGAAGAATCTGTAAATGTGATCAAAAGTATTAATGAAAGAGCAGTGTTTATGAAACCATCATATGGTCTCACCAAATCGGAAAGGAAAAAATATCGTGCTGAAATGGGTCAAAAATATTCAAATATGGACTTATCGTACAATGCAAATTCAAGTATTATTAATGTAAGTTTAGTCTTGACATAAATACTCTAAAAAAATGTCAACAATTGTTTTAAAAATAGTTATAGCAATTTTATTCCTGAAAATTATTTTAAAAGGATAAGTAAAAGCTATAATATATACCCAGAGCAAAAATGCCCAGAACTTTAAGGCTTAATAAATGGATTCAATATTTTTTTAAATCAATCAATTCTTATTTAACTATCATAATTTTATTATTTTTCATTTACCATTGTCCTGATGCATATTTTACGTTTGTTGTAACACTTCATACAATGTTGTTGCCAAGGGTATTGTAATCACATAGATTTAAGAATTGCTGTTTTTAATAATTCAAGATATTACAATAATAAAAAATGGCATTAAATATTCTATAAGAATAATCTCAAATTTTTTGTTGTTTTCCTAAATGAAAATATTATAACTATTTTATTTTTTATTTTTATTAATTTAAATTTTGAATAAAATATTTATGCATATTTATGTTGATTATTGAATAAGATATTCTGCATAAAAATTTTAAATTTTCATATTTATTTTTGTTCTTGCTTTAGAGACAAGATTCATCTGATGTTAATAAAAAGGTATGTATTGTTTTTTATATATTGATTTATGTTAATGTATAACTATCTTACAAGGATTCACTAATTACAATTTCTGCTGTGTTAATAAATATAAGAAAATTATATTATTTTAATAATTCATGTATATGTATGTATATATATATATATATATATATATTTAAATTTTCAAATATAAAAATTATTATAAAATGTTTTGTAAAATTTTAAAAATTACATTTACATTTTTTTTTGTAAAATTTGAAGATACCTATTCTAATGATTTATTTTTCTGAAAAAGTTGACCACATTTATTACAACATTTATCTTTATAAATTCTTTCTTGATTGAACCATAAAATGTATAATATTAAAAAGTGTAATATTCATCATTCTCAATAAATAATTAATATCCTCAAAATATGACCATTTTCAAATTTTACAAATATAACTAGGTTGAATTTTAATTATTAAATTAAAATTTAATAAAATTGTTCTTTTAAATAAACTACATCATTTTTATATAGTAAAAAAAAAAATCAATTGATTCTTATTCAAGAACTAATAAAGGTGTCAATAAGGGTTAAATAATATATATTTTTAAAAGTTGAAATACTCTATTAACTATTATATATGTTACCGGAAATGTTGATATTTAGGAAAGGATGACAATTCCTAGTAGCGGAAGGAAATGATATCATTGCCTAGTATATGTTATCATTATCATTTCCTTACAATTCCAGGCAATGATGCCATATTTTTTCTTACATGTGATACCATTTTTTTTTTTTTTAATTTGATTTAATTAGACTTAAAATAATTATTTTACTATACATACATGTTAATTACTAATATTATAATAAAATAGAGTAGTTTTTTTTAACTTTTTTTTATCAATTTGATTTGTATAATTTCAGAATTTTTATATTTTACATTTTATTTTTCGTAGTTACTCAGTTTTATTTTCACATGACAAACCTCCATGACGTGTAAAATTACAAATTCTAGATGCCGATTTGCAAGCACACCTGTTTGTCTTGCATTTTGTTTTACATTGACATCGGGTATATCTTTGTGCCCCTGAAATACTATTTACAGTAGCTGCCTCCCAAAGTGATATCTGTTTTTCTACGTGACCTGCTGACTCTAAAACAGTAGTTAGATTCAATAAATTTTCCTTGCAAGGATTCATTTCCGATCTCGTGTACATATGTTTTAAAGTTCAGTGCCTATAATAAAAAAAAAAAAAATAATTATAATAAATCTCTATTATGCGTTTAAATACGGTGATGATTAATATGCTTTAAAAATACTAAATTAATTCTAATATAGCTTGTATAAATCTTCTTTAACTTCAGTTATAACCGCTAGTACATTTCTCAGCGATCCACGAGCACGGTCTACATCAGGAATGCTCAGCCGTACTGTAGTTCCAACCCTAAGTTCATCATATTTTTTAATCAATGTTTAAATCATTTTTTGAGCCTGTTTTTCTAAATTTTGCGGAGATGATTGAACGTGTATTCAGTATATTTTGTTTTCGTTGATAAACTAAATAAAAATATTATAGTTAGTAAATTATATTTAAATATATTAAACTATTACGTTTTTTTGTACAAAGTTCAAAGTCACTAGTAACCGATTCATTTTCTTCGATTTTTTTTCGTCTTCATTTGATTTTAAAATACTTTCTATGTCTTCCTCAGATTTCAAAGAGCCGATTTCATCTATTGGTAAACCAATATTTCTCATTTCATTTTGCATTTTATTGAGATCCATTTTTAACAAACGCACTGAATGTGTAAATAACAAATACGTACTGTACTAAGAACACACTACTAAAAGTGGTATACTACATGTACAGGTTAGGGACACTTTTAATAAAACACATAAAGATTGAGATAAATATATGCGATAGACATTTTCCACTCAACCATTTTATCGACGAGTGACGATTGGGGGTTTTAGTATGTCGCCGTTACGAGTTAGTTATCGTTCTAATAGTTATATTGTAAAGCCGGTCCCACATGACTTGCAGCATCACGAGTTCCAATGCTTTTGTGTAAGAAAGTAATGCGTGATAACATTGCCAAATAAACTACGGAAATGATGACAATTCCTAGGCAACGATATCATTTCCTTCCGCTACTAGGAATTGTCATCCTTTCCTAAAATGTCAACATTTCTGGTAACATATATACTTACATATTTTTATTGTTATCAATTATTAATTTGATTTATTATTACATTCTTCATAATATATGTTTAAAATTGTGATAGCAGTTTGAATTAAACGAAAAATTAATTTATTTTTTTTTTAGGCCGAAGAAAATGCAAAGAAAAAACAATTATTTTTTGGAAAAAGACCCTAAGAATGATTTTTGAATATATTTTTTTATACATTTTAATAAGATTTATAATTTTTGTTTCGTACATATAATATTTTACAACTGGTTTTGTATAATTATAACTACTTCAATAATCACTAGACAAGATTTTTTTTAACATTTTACATGTTTAAATTTTTAATATTACAAGTCTTTAATAATGTAAATGTACCAATGAATAAATATATTTACTTATAAGCAAATTGGTTTTTTTTTTTTTTGTACTTTCAAGAAGTATATTTCATAACAAAATAAAATATCCTTATTGCCTAAATATAATTATATATTATATATAAGTGTAAGTGTTAATTTATAAAAAAAATATTATATTAAAAATATAATTTAGTTAAAATTTGGGTGATCATAAAATCAAGATGAATTATAATTGTTCATCATTCATGAAGTCTTTAAAATGGGATGTATTTACTCTGTTCAATACTTATTTAATAGATAGTCAATGTGTAAAAGCTTTCAAATATTATGAAAACCTAATTGTACCTAAATAAGAACAAATATAATAAAAAATTGTAACAAATAGAACCAAAATATGTGTTGAAAAGTTGGGTTAGAAAAATGGTTTTTATTTGGACTTTCTGTGTTTCCTTAAATATTTTAAACTTTCATTTTTGAGGTAACTTGTCTTATAAGGTCTAAAAAAGTAAAAGACCACACAAAGATATTTATAAGTTTAATAAATTTAACTATTTTGGTATTAAATACTAATTTTATAAATAAGCTTAATATTTTAATATTAAATTAATATATTTTATATAAATACTAAGAAAATGTATTTTGTGCCCGGAGCCCCAAATTCTGTATTATTTTTTAAATTTATAATTCTAAAAATTATAATACTAACCAAAATAATAATACAAACCATCACTACTCTCAGCCTATAGCTATAGTTATTGAGTCTAAAAAAAAAAAAAAATTCAAGTATTAATGATCAATTTCTTATTATTACATTCTATTTTTATTTACATGGTATAAATAATAAATTTTGAGAATTTTAAATTTCATTGAATGCTTACGTTACTTTTTCTCTTTTATTCATAAAATGTCAAATAAATAATTTAGGTTTGATGAAGTCTTAAAAATGAAATATAAAATTTTTCATACAATTTCCTTATTTGTTAAGAATTCTCATAATACCTATAATAAGTTAAATATTTTTTTTTGTGGAAATTGTATATCACTATAAAAATAAAATAAACTAGATTATTGTATAAAATATTCAAAAGAAATTTAAAGTGTTTTATTAGATACACTGATGAATAACATATACACCAATTTGTCAATGTTTTTTTATTCTAATTAATGAAAATTATTAATAGGTAAATCCTACTCAAAAATTCTTTTATTCTTTCATAAACTAACAACATTTTCAGAAATAAAAATATATATTTAATAATAAGTATACAGTGTGTAATCGGTTGTTGGAAATACTCTATAACTTAACAAATATTAAAGATATTTAAATTCTGTTTGTTTGTGGTGCTTAACAAAGTTTGTTATAACTTATTCAAGTAATTAAACAATTTTTATGCCATTTCATTTCGCGCATGCGTATAACAACTTTTTTTTTTAAATGGCAACCCCACTATTTTTTGGTTAGTTATTTTTACTCTTATTTTTTCATGAATTTTAGTGGTAAAACCAACTTCCTACGTTAAAAAATAGCTGAGTTATGGATATTTCAGTGATTGATATTATTTTTTGACATTTTTGAATTATTCATCAATTTTATGGCTTAAATAGTTAATCCTTTTAGCACCGCATGATATCTTCTAGTGATATTTTTAGTACCTACTTTTGGAAAACATCCTCTTTCCCTAAAGCAACTATTTTTTTTAAGTTTATCTCAGGCGATTAAAAAAAAAAAAAAAAACAATATTAATTTATTTTATTTTTATTATTGCAAAATTACATTTATTCGTCATCTTA